>NC_134483.1:454550739-454850739 GCF_040206685.1 Ascaphus truei | reverse complement strand
TAAATCTGGTGAAAAAAATCTAGAAAAATTAAGTGAAAAAGAATCTTAAAAATCTTAAAAACATCTTCAGCTGCAGATGTGTTCAGGGAATCTAGTCCTGTGCAATGCTGCTTTACAAAAGTATAATGATGTTTTGCTCTTTGGCGCCTCCTAATGATAAAATGTTTGACATTTTTTGATTTGTCTAATCACAATGGTTACAATATCTATTTGTTATTTTTGAGAATATGTGACCCCCCCCCCCCAATATCTGCATATTTAATTAATGTACGCTTTTTGGAATACTTTCATAGCCACACCCCCTAATACTCTGCAGAACCATAAAGAATGCCTTTCAAGGTACATTTAAAAGGCTTCTGTTTATTCTACTGTCTGGGAAGCCATATTTCAATTCCTCCACTGGCAAAAACAGATGACCTCTATCTCTAGATGCCATGAGTCCTATGAAAACGATAAAACATATGTAGTTTCACCCCCTTCCCAACACATACTGTATATTTACTACCTCTTTTAGTCTGTTAACCGCTTCTATCATCTATGGAAGGCTTGTGTAATATGATCCATTCTTAATGTGCATGCCTTGAGTATATTGTATACTGTGTTTTATTTTCAATTATTGGCATGTATTTAAAAGAGTTTGGTATGTAGGAAAATGAACGATAACAAGGTCTTTGCCATAGTCTGTTTCACTGTGTGAATGTTAAAATCTATTTTGCAGGCGCTATGTTAACTTTATAGCTTCCAAAAATACAGTGTAACCATTCTCTGTCTTTCATCCTTGGGCATGACAGAGATCTCAGTTTTTCTCATTGAAAAATTTGGTAATCCATGTATTTGTGGAAAATACATATAAGTTCTCTAGTTTGCTGTGAACTGTTAAATGTACCTATTCTTCCCCAGCTCTGTGGCTTGTAAGTCTCCATATAAGGAAGGCCAATGTTGGAGAACAGGTCTTGTTCTGTGCTACAGAGCAATTTATGTTCACTGCTGAAGAGCAGGTATTGTTCATTGCCAGAAAAAAGGGCTTATTCAGGGCTAAAGCAGAAGCGAACTTCGTTGTAGAAAGCAATTCTAGATAAGGATAGAGAACTAGGCTGGAATAATGCTGAAGTTCAGGCTTAAGTAAAGGATGAGTACAGGACTATAGGGAAGCAAATTACTGGGTCAATGCTATGCCAGATTTCATTTCAAGCTAACTAGTGTTTCATAATGAGTATTTGTTTCTGTTAGTTCTTAAAAGTTGCTGACCAAGGTACTGCAACTGCAACACTAAAATCTGACTATTTCCAACCCTGCACCTATCTCGACTATTATAACCCTAACTATAGTGACCAGATAAAAAAGAAAAAGAAAATTTGTTACCGTTCTCTGATATAATATTAAAATTACATTTTACAATATGGGAGGTTGCGCTCTCTCTTTCTTTTTCTTTTTTACTACAGTTTATATCCGGACATGAGGGTTGGTTCGGGCGAAGAGAAGCTGCACACCCATATATACCATCTTTTTTTGTTTGGACTTTTTTACTGCTGGACTATATGTTTGTCTTTGTAAAGAAAAAATAAAAGAGTGGCGCCGAATCAATAACACAATGTAAATGAAATTTATCAAATTAAAATAAATAAACAATACTTACTGTATAGTCCCGCAGCTAGAGTCCAAGGAGGTTAATCAAATTCCTCCACAAAATAATGTTTAGGAAGAAATAGAGTCCTTCAGTGCATGTTTTTTATATCTTTATCTCCAGTGTATATATGTGAGAAAAGAAGAAAAAGAAAAACACATACCACAAACAAGTGGTGTAATATAGGTAGCTCTCACTAGGTGTACTCCTCCAAATTACCTTCAGTGGTGTCTTTAAAAATAGAGAGGAGAGGGACATAGCATAATAACATTTTATTCACAGTAAAATAAATAAAGATAAAAGGTGCACTCACAAACGGCCAAACACAGAGGCTTTGTGGATTGGCTTTCCAGCGTACAGTATACTCTCTGATACAGTCTCTCCACGTTGTTCCCTTCTCCTGGGATATCTGCGTAGTTGCCATCCCATCTTCCAGTTACCAGCTTCCTATCATGATATGCAGAGGCTCCTCCAGGCTTGTGCACAGCCTGGTGTAGTCTGCCTGGTCTCGTCCCTCGTTCAGGACTAGGTCTGCGCATGTGTGGATGTCTTTGCTGGTTCTTAGCGCTGGTTGGGCAGAGTACTGTCTCCTTGAGGTACGGTGGCTCAGAGTGACCAAAACAGATCAAACACGTTTCGCCGGTTGGCTTCCTCAGTGATGTGATGTGTCAGGGGTAATACAGTATATTTATAACGATTCTTGGTCCGGTCATTATTACTTACAGCTGTTAGTTCAGTTCTTTATTCAGCTGTTTGCATATGGTTCCTGCGATTTTAATGAATTGACCCAATGCTTAGTAATGATAATTGTTGCTACAGATGGCATAGCCACATAACAGGGTTACATCTATATATACATAATACAACACCAAAAGTAATATAGTAATTTAAAAAGATCAATCGTACATACTATAAATTGTCAGAGACATTATTACAGATTAAAATGAAAACGGGAGATATTCCTCTATAATGTATCTATTTAGCCATAAATGTAAGAGCCAATGAAACAATAGGTAAAAAAGTCAAGCCATGGGACATAAAATACATATTAAAATAATAAATACTAAAAAATCTATCTTCAGTAGTATTAATATAAAATATAATACAAAATGTGTAAAATTGGTTCTAATTTTGATATGACATGAAAAAGGGATAATACAGGGGGAAATCAGAGAAAAGCTGTGATCTCCATATCTATATTTAACACAATTGGGGCTAATGTTTGCAAGGTAAAGATCCAAAATGTTTGTCTTTGTGACATTTTTTAAGGCTTGATCATTTTTGATCAATATACATAATAATAACAACAATTTCTTGCTGTTTTTAATACCCTTTAGGATATGAGCGCTAGCTGATCTAATTTTTTGGGGGGGAAGCACAGGTCCTGCGAAATAGGGGAGTGGACGGAAGTGGAAGTTGGCCCTAACTTCCAGATGGGCTCAACATCCGGCACCGGCCAGCTAAGAACAAGACTTAACTAATTTGTCAAAGCAGAAGGACATGAGAAGAAGTTACCCCCACAAGCCAGTATGAGTTTAACTCCTAGAATGTTTGTTTCCTTCCCACTAATGATGTCCTGCATGTTTGTTTTTAAATGTGTGTTACCTTTAGATGGCACTGAGCTCTGGGGAAAGCCTCATTTTAACTTCCCGGGCACTTAATATTTCAAATGCTTAAATCTGTTATACAAAGCATTGGATTTAACAAATAAAAACAGTGTTTGAAAGAATAAGAAAAAACATTACATTTAAAAAAAATTGGATCAACAGGGGCTACTGCTTCATGGACAAATGGACAGAATAAACATATTAGCAGTATGTATGTATGTATGTATGTATGTATGTATGTATGTATGTATGTATGTCTTTATTTATATATCGCCATTAGTGTACATAGCACATCACATTAGTAATACACGTGACAATCATATATGTAATGCATATATCACCCCCCGCATCCCCAATCGCAAATAGGGACCATGTGGGGAAATCTACATATGTTACCAGTGTGGTGCAATACCTGATAGGCTCACACGAGGCCTGAGCCTCCGCCACTGGGAGCCTGGGGTGTATCCTGGAACGTATGCTTACAGTGCCTCCACCTGTGCAGGGATTCCAGGCATATAGAATGACCCCTGACACAGGACACACAAATAGGAAACACTAAAGTATATATATATATATATATATATATATATATTATATATATAAACTGTTTACTATATGCAGAACAATAACATCACATCACATCAATAACAGCAACACAGCCGTGTCACCCCTTAACCTGGCCTCACTGGACCTCAACCCCACAGCTATACCCAAGTGTCCCAAGAGTCCAGCAACCCACCCACTAGGCGTGATCAGCGCCTGTAAGGAAACTGGTATGAGGGTTAAAGTTGGTGCACTTGTAGAAATACCTGCCTGGGGCTCCTGCACCCGGGTACAAGCAACCAACAGGAAAGGACCCGTCTGCGTCCAACGCTGAATCCGCAGCAATGGCGACCTCTTCCAATTCGGATAGTCTCACCCACACAGATAGTCTCTATCTTGAGTAAGGCAGATCTGTTCCCAGACCACACTTGTCACACTGCTCCCTCCTTGTCAGAGCACGCAGCACTGCAGCTGTGTCCCTGAACTAAGCTAACTGCTAAATAGCAAAGTCCCTAACTGCAGAGGGCCTTCCCTACTGCAGCCACACATCTACTGGTGAGTTGGGCCTAGCTGAGGCCTAGGGGGTAACCTGGCCTTGTGTAGGAGCCACTGACTCCCTACACCCACTACCTCCCCCTACCTTATCCCAGCTCCAACTTACTAGCATGGTCCCTGCCTGATGACTATATCCTGTCAGCCAGGGGAATCTGTAAGCCCTAGTGGCTGGAATGCAGCATGTGATCTGGGTGAAAGGGCAGTCCCCAGAGGCTGCTGGGAGTTGTAGTCCACTTGGAGCCTCTTTAACATTGGGGCCGCGTGCGCGATCTGTACTGAGCATGCGCGATCGTGTAATGGCTGCCGCTACTCTTAACTGCGCAGGCGCGAGGCCTTGGGGAGTCCCTGCGCTAAGGGTAATGGCTGCCGCAACTCTAAATACTTGCTGCGCATGCGCAAACCTCGCGCCAACCGCAACATGGCCGCCGCAACTCCTGGGACTACTCTGCGCATGTGCGACTTCCCGCGCATGCAAGAACGCATGCAAGATGCGGCGCTTGACTGCGGAGCCCACTGGGAGCCCCCAGCGACGAGCTCACCTGTTCAGTCCCCTCCGTGCGGGTGAGGGGGGCCAGGGGGGGACCCTGCTACATATAAATAACAAATAATACAAATAACAGATCATGGGAATAAGTGCTTAAGACATAAAAGTAACATTTCGGAAGAGGAGTCCCTGCTCCAAGGAGCTTACAATCTAATTAGTACAGAGACAGTAGGAGAGAATTCTGGTAAGTGCGTCTACAGGGGGCCAGGCTTTATGTATTGTGTATAGTATTAGCCATGGTGCTACTCATATGCTTCTTTAAGCAAATGTGTCTTAAGTTGGGTCGTAAAGGTGGATAGAGTGGGTGCTAGTCGGGAACTGAGGGGAAGGGCATTCCAGAGGTGTGGGGCAGTCAGTGAGAAAGTTTGAAGGCGGGAGAGGGCTTTAGATACAAAGGGGGTAGAGAGAAGACATCCTTGAGCAGAACGCAGAGTCAGGATGGTGCATGGCGAGAAATTAGGGCTGAGATGTAAGTAGGAGCAGAAGAGTGTAAAGCTTTAAAAGTGAGGAGGACAATTGAGTGCGAGATGCGTGATTTGATAGGAAGCCAGGAGAGTGAAACACTTAGTGTTGAAAATAAAAACAAACAATAAAGGAATAAAAACATTTTTGGAGATGATGCGCCAAAACTCACAATTACCCTTACTGAAGAAAATAAAAAGATATCAGAATGATTTAATCCCTTCAATTCCAAAGTTAACATGAATGCATTGCAGAGAAAATGTACCGGCCCCTATGTCAGTAAATGTTTTAAGGAAAACCTTTAAAAAATGTGAAATCTTAGATAAGAACAGATTGAAATTGTCAAAGAAAATACTGGTACTGGGTTAGCCAGTTTGTATGCCAGTATTTTCATGGCTTTACAGAATTTAACAAGAAAGTCCAGATGGAAACTGGCGCTCGATTAGAGTTGATGCAGTGTTAAAATATTATAAGACATTGAAAGAGGTCATCCTTTCCCAATCCTAATGAAAGCTTGATTGTAGAAGGGGAGTTAATGAGAGGGCTATACACTTGGAGATAGCATTAGTCCTGATAAACTCTCACTGACAGTAAAACTCCCAGGACATGTGCAATATGCAGAGTTATAATCCTAAACCCTTATTATATATGTGTAACACTCCCTCTTGATCTTTCCAATCCAATACTGAAGGGAAAAAAGCGAAAAAGACTCACTTATGTGTTGATGTTTTTCCCTGATGCTGCTGCTGGAAAAGGTAAGGATCCTCCGGTGTGCAGTCCGCTGGTTTGGCACTGGATAGAGAAAGTTTGCGTCGCAACCACCCGAACAAAGGCAAAGTAGTGAGGGTACCTACAAAATTAGTTTAATTGACCATAAAAAAGAGGCAGAAACGGGCTAACATGTTTCGCGCTGTAAGCGCTTTGTCAAGGGACCTTGATAAAGTGCTTGCAGAGCGAAATATGTTGGCACGTTTCTGACTCTTTTTATGGTCAATTAAACTAATTTTGGAGTTACCCTCACTACTTTGCCTTTGTTCGGGTGTTGCGACGCGAACTTTCTTTTACTCTTTACAGAATTTAGCACCGATATTGGAGAAAAACCCCACAGTGATGCTTCTAAGAAAGTTGGTCTACAAGGTAATAATAGGGAGTTCATCAATGGAAACACATGTTCCTAACTATGAAACGAATGAGAAAGATGTCCCAAGTTGTATCTGTATAACCAGGATAATTATCTCACGGAGTGAGTGCCTTAGGCTGAGTCCATGCTCCCTGCTGGCGCGCTGAGGCTCAGGGAAAGCGGGTGCTTTCCCTGGCCTTGCGGTTGCTTACCGCACGCGCCGTCAGCGGGCCTGCAGGGGGCGGTCCGGGGGCGGTCCGGGGGCGGGCGCGTCACTGGAAAGGGGCGGGCCAGTGACGTCATGGAGCTGGTTCGCCCTCATTGGGCGAACCGCTCACGTGACCGGCCTGTCTCGCCGACAAGTGGGGGAATTTTAAATTCCCCTAAGACCTGCGCTTCCGCGCGCTTGCGGAAGCGCAGGTGAGCCCCTACTAAAGCCGCTCTAATTGCGATTGTAGGGGCTCAGTGCTGAGCGAGAGCGCGCCTCAGCGCGCTTCCGCCAGCAAGCAACTAACATGGCCGAGGCCTTAGACTATTGAGATGGAGATCACAGACCACTGTGTGACTTATATTCAGAGGTAATCCAGGCACTGGGGGCAGGCTCATTAGCCTTGAATGTATGAAGCATATGTTGTGAGTCCGCAAGTATAAAGGCACATCAAATCCAGTGTCATCACAGTCCGTAGTAAAAATCAAAAGACCAACTTGTATCATGCATAGAAATACTAGAGGTATTTACTCACTCCGTTTAGCAGACCACGAGGGACAGTTTTGCGTGCTTCTACGGGAAGAATTCACTGAAGAGACATGGATATTGGTGGTGCAGTTGCCATGGAAGAAAAACAGACCTGGACTGCCATTTGGTGTGAGTACAGGAAAAAAATCTTTTTTGATACATAGATTTCAGCGAGGGGAAGACCTCTTACGGGTTTCACGCTGATGGCAGCACTTTATAAAAGAGTAAAGTGACACACACACATAGTGAACTTATATACCAAGCGCCCCTGACCAGCAGTGAATCGGCACTGAGAGATTTTAATTTCCCCACACCTGAGGTACATATATCATCATGGATTCTAAATCACAGGTGGGGGATGTTCACAACACCTATTGGCACCTACTATAGAGGAAAGTATCTCTGGAAGCAGGGCGTCCCTGGAGCTGAAATGTATGGGGTTCGGCTCCGGAGACATCCTGATTCAATCCTATATTTAAAAAATGCAACAAAAATGTGCCCACTTGGATTGCCTCTTTATGTCATATTCCTTGCATACTATATAACAGGGCTGTCAAATTCGCCCGCGAGCCGCATGTGGTCCACAAGGTGTCACCAGGTGGCACGTGCCCGTGAAATGACAGATGGGAGAGTTGGGACAGAAGTTACTGCGGGGGCCCGGCAAGCGCTGGAAGTTGCTGCCAGGCCACCTCATCTGTTGGTGCACGGTGCGGCCTTCTTCCGGCGGGGGGAGAGGGAAGAGGTGGCGACCCATGCACCAACTTCCAGCTCGCTGGAAGCTCCCCCAAAGTAAGGGGTGGGGAGGAGGGCTATTGTGTGGGAGGAGGGGCAGGTGTGGGCAGGGGGCTATTGTGTGTGTGTATTTTGGGGCAGAGGGAATTGTGTGTATGTATTGTGGGGCAGGGGGGATTGTGTGTGTGTGTATGGTGGGGGATAATGAGAGAGCGAAGGTGAGGGAGAGGGAGAAGGGATATGGGAGAGAGAGATACCAGCGTAGTATTTGTATTTTTAAAAAGGAATGCACAAAAAACAAAGTGTACGGGTGGATTATAGTGACTGTTTATAAAAAAAATTCCTAGTGCGGCCCAAGTCTTGCAATCGGACTTAAGAATCGCCCGCAAGCTATTTTGAGTTTGACCGGCCTGCTATACTGTACAGTATAACATTTTGTAGCACAAATGGGCCGTACAAAAGCATTACAGGAAGTTGACACTAGAGGTCACTATTGACAACAAATCACTGTAAAAGCCACAAGGCAACAAGTTTGCCCTGGGATCTTGACCTGCATTTTTCTGCTACCCCTTTCACTACCAGGGCAGCAAAGTTGTGAAAATAATATAACATAAAGTGAATGTTTCATGACCCTGATTGACTGGCACTAGATCTTCTGCAGGGTTTATTGACTAAATATATTTCCAAGCATCACAAGGCGATTTATCAACTGAAGTGGGACATCAAGACCACAATAAGTATGCATAAACAGTGACTGGGACTCCAAGACCATGGTTATGTTACAAGCAATATTATGCTGCAAGTATCTGTATTGTTCTATATTGCACAATTTTGTGTTAAGCAATAACATCCAAAAGAAAATGTACAACGTTCATAAGCACAGACAGTCATCATTGGCCAATGTGCATTTAAACAATAGTGTTGCTATAGTTAAGTAATGAAAAGCGTACAAATGAGCAAAGCTCTTTGCATTTTATTTTTAATATATTTATGCTATTAGAATAAAAAGAAAACCCTTTGTACAATATGTATATATTATTTTATTTAATAAATAAGGGGCACTGTATTTTAATAAGGAAAGATTGCTGCTTTTCTAGACACTGTACTTCAGTGCTAAGTGCAACAGCGGGAGAATTTATTTGTATAATTGAAAACAATGTCTTCCTACATACTAGTCAATGCTTTAAAAGGAGGAATCAATTGATAGTGTAAGCTCAGGATCGATGAACTGGTGACACATCGCTATGTAAAAGCTTTATGGATATGTACATTTAAGTTCTTCTCTCATTTACGGGTTTCCTCCAATAATTATCCCAATGATGGAAAAGACACAAGCACTCGGTGATTATGCCATAATATTAACAACTAAAAAACTAAATATTAGTTTACCCAAATCCCAAGTTCTCAATGAGCCCTTTATCTAACATATTCTACAAAAAGAGCGACTTTATTGTCACTTTGGTTCGTAGCTGCCTGGCTCAGTGAATATGTTTCCACTGAGAATCACCTACACACGGACAATAACATCACGCTATCCTCCATAGTTAGTAGTGTTGTGTTGCATTACCATTTAACATATTTTACTCCCAAGTAGGCGTGTACTCATTTTATTATACTAGATAAACATGTTTTGCCCCAGGTTTCCACACAACTGTGTCTGACTTTCAGAAAGAAAAAGGGACCCTAGACATAGGAGACATTGCTAACGAAGGCAAGCTAATGAAATTTGAGGCATGCACTGTCGAAACCCGAATTGTTTAAATATCTACAAATGTGACATTTTATAAAATATAGTTTCCCGAGTGGGATATTCCTAGAGTCCACAATATTTGAAGGGCTACGTAGAATCAGAAGATTCCAAAAAGGGCTAATATCAACCCTTTATATGGATTGTCACAAATGACACACCTGTGAGCACGTGACCTGCATACGGGACAAGTGTTAATACAGAGCTATCTAGCTGGTCCACTTTTCACCTACTCCCCTCAATCCGTCCCAATATACCATCTGTCACTAACTGCACACTTGTGAGCACGTGATTTATCTATGCAACCAGGGTTAATATACACAGCTAAACTAGCCAACTGATCTTTCTTCTCTGCAAGGTACTTCAAATGAGTTAATATTTACCCTTACTCGATTACAATCTATATCTATCCGCCGCCACTATCCAAGAAATATCAAATATGTAATTATTTGCAGAGTCCAAGGTCCATGTTTATTTATGTTAAACTATGCACTTAACACACAAACATCTGTTGTAGCAAAATGTGTCCGAAAATGTACTTTACTCTCTACAAAGCATGCAAACAGTTCTTTCAGAGTGCAAAGCATTGCATATTAAAGTTTTGCTTTAATATAAAAAACATACAGTGCTTAGGTTACAGAAAGATTATTACAAGAACATACAGTTACAATACATGCAGACAAGTTTCTTAAAATAAAAGGATAAACATAGCAGAATTCCCTATATATTATCACGTCATAGGTTCTTCCCAGAGAGGTCACTGGGTTAGAAAATATAAAAATTCACGTGTCTGATCCCAAACACACCTCTGTAGAATAATGATTTTCTATTCAAACATGCCCAACCTTTATGCCCAAACATTCTTACGTTGTGCTGCCAGACTATGCTTCATACCTTTAGTTGAGTACTTAACTATGACTTAAAGGGCAGTATCACTACTTGTTAGGATTATGTGTGTTCAATCTGTTGCTGCATTTACTTTATACATGAGCATGGACATTGTTCTGTTTCTCCAGTGGATATCTACTTGGGGTATATATAGTTGTATCAGACCTTGTATCAACAGGACCTGTTTAAGTGTGGTTACTATACCTTTCAACTATACTTTTCACTGGACCTGTAGCCCCTACATTTATTCACTAGCTGCTCTGTCTCGTCTGTGGAGTGTTTTAACTACACTGTATATATTTTGTCACGTATTTTCGTCGTGTTTTACAGTTTATTTTTTACGGCTTGTGTTCAATGGTGTTGCGGTACCTTTGGTGGTCTGTTCCCATTTTTTTAGTAGTAGATTATTAAACTACTACTTGTAGTATACCTTGTTCACTACTTTCACATCATGAGTGCAATTATTAGGTGGCTTGGGTGACCATCTGGTCTCTTTTGTGTGTTTTTCTGTGTCCATTTCCCCTATGCACCAGATATTTCATTGTCTGTTTGGTGAGCGTAGTGTCTCTGTGTGTCTGTAACTTCTAAATGTTGTCTGAATATATAAAAGACCTCATAACGTTATGGCCAGAATACTGTGACACACGTGAGTCACATCAATCGGTTAAGGCAAGTTTGCTGCGTGTAACAATACTAATTTGACTGGCTTGCTACTAAATTTGAGTGACAAATGGATATTCTTTCCTCGCCACCTCCGAAACATCAAGTATTTGGCCTCCGTTGGTTTGTTTCATTGCAAAATGTAATAGCAATATTGGAAGCGCTCTAACAAATTTAGTACTTATTTTAATCAGAGTATACAATATATTATACATAGTATTATATGTTTTATATGCCTTCATTATATGTTCCCTTTCTATGCAATTAAGTTATAATTAAAGAAATGTATGTAACACTGCTGGAGAGGGGTATAAAAGGAAGAGACACAAGGATATACCATACTTACCACTGACGAAGAAGGACTACCTTTGAAACGCGTAGGGTTGCCGGGAGGACCAGTTTAGTTGTAACACCAAAAACCGGAAGTGATGTAGAACACCGACTGGATCGGCGGTGGATGTCGCAGAGACCGGAGAAATCAACGGAAGCACACAAACTGGTCTGTCCCTGTGTTTTTTAAAATAAAAAACTGTGTTTTTTAATATAAAATTTTTTATACCTGATTTTACATAAAGCTGAGCTTTAAAAAGAAGTCCCTCTTGAATCTGTTACGGCTTTACGGAGGTGAACAACTTCAAAGATACCTTTATATGTACCTTTACAATGTAAGTGCATATCTCACCATTTCTACATGTAAATTGCATGTTGTGAACGTACTTCACTATTGTGCTTTTTCTCTTTTTCTCCCCTTTCAACGAGGAGCGCTGAATATTTTGAACATTTTACTCATTGCAATATGTACAAATATCTATTTGTTATACTTCAGAGTAGGTGTCAAGTCCAGGATTCCAAATTTCATATCTTTTGAACGGTAGGGTTAGTTGCGCCCCTTGGAACTCTGTAGAACCCTTCCACGAATGCTTTCAAGGAGTATTTAAAAGGGTCCATTTATTTTAACGTCCCTATTTCAATCTCATCTCTGGCAAAACAGATGTTCTCATCTCTAAATTCTATCAGACCCATAAACTAGGCCTGGTCAAAGTTTTAACAGGCCATACAAGCGTTTTTTGTATTTTTAAGGCAATTTGTAACCAACGTTAACTCCTGAAGTACCAGATTGATTAAAATACTTATTATCTCATGATATTATCATGACATGGATCTAGTCCCCCTTAGAGATATTTACGACCATAAATATATGGAGCAATGAGCACTGGACTTTCAGACAGATATTCCAAGGGAAGATATTTGGGATAATGCAGAGAAAACATCCATATATACGATAACTAAAGAAAATATTTATAAAATGTTGCTCAGGTAGTACCTCACCCCTAAGAGACTGAGACAGGTCTACCAAGAAGTATCAGATCAGTGATGGAGAGGATGTGGTCAGATCGGGGACATGGCCCATATCTGGCCCATATCTGGTCGTATTGCACGGTGATCCGAAAATATTAGGCAATGATACAGAAGTGAATTAGGGAATCTCTGGGTATCTCAATCCCATTGGACACAACCTTGATAGTTCTGACTAAACCATGGAGAACCTGAAGCCACCTGTGGGTAAATTAATAATACACATACTATTAGCAGCTACAGGTGCGCCGACGAGTATTCTAAAACTTGCCTTGGAAAATCTGGGGCTATCACCAACAAGATCCAGGTACATGCTGGGTACGCTGCAAACATTTCAGTGACATTTCTGCAGAGAATAATGGCCCATCGGATTAAAACAGCAGGGGTCCCTGGCAGTCCCATTCAGTTTTAATGGGACTGCCAGGGACCCGCGCTGTTAATCCGATGGGCCATTAGTCTGTCTGCAGAAAAGTCACTGAAATGTTGCAGCATGTACCCAGCATATACCTGGGTCTTGTTGGTGATTGCCCCAGATTTGTTTTAGAATACTCGTCGGCACTACAGTAGATGTGTTATCTCAGCAGCATAGAAAAACAACTTATCCCCCTCCAAGAGAAAACATATTAAAAGAATAAACAAAGTCCAATTAATGGAGACATTTACCTAATTCCTAAATCATATAAAAAAGAAATTCCATAAGATTTGGGAACCCTGGATTACAAGATAAAACTCAGTAAAATAGACAGGGGTCCAATGGGTTGTTTAGCAAAGGGTTGAGGTGCCACCGGGGTAATGAGTGTGAAGGGCCTGGATACGTTCCTTGGGAGACTCGAGAGATCAAGTCTATTAAAAAGAAAAAATATGTATATCTAAACCTGCTGAATGGAAATGTCTTCATAAGGTGGTATTTTTTACCCTTCCATTGCTTCCCCCCCTCCTTTTCCTTTCTGTACCCCCACTTGCCCTTGGAAAATTCTAATAAAAAAAACAGTAAAAAAAAAAATGTTTAAACATAGCGAGGGAAGATCAGCGCATTATTTTTACACTAACTGGGTTGTAAGTCACACATTTTATTCAAATGGCAGTGCCAGTCTGCCCAAGCTAGCAATCCCATTCCACCACGACTCACTCAACACACATATCTTAGCCTGTACAGTTCTGCATCTCTCTCCCAGTTATGTCACATTTCTGCCCATGTTGTGGATAAGCTAAGGAAGGGGCTTATTCTATATCAGTCAAAGTGGCCAATCGGGCTGATCAATCAACCACTTTGATGGATATAGAATAAGCCCCAAAGAGGGATCGAGCTACTTTATGAGAAATGCTATGAGAAGGAGCGGCTCAGTGAGTAAAGACACTGGCACTTAGTTTGAAGCAGGGGTGCCGTGTTCAATTCCCGGTGTCAGCTCCTTGTGATCTTGGGGAAGTCACTTTATCTCCCTGTGCCTCAGGCACCAAAAACATAGATTGTAAGCTCCACGGGGCAGGGACATGTTTCTGCAAGGCGCTACGTAAAACTAGTAGCGCTATACAAGAACATGCTATTATTAATACTAAAAAAAACCCTTCAAGACCAAAACCCATGACCACCAGAGATAAGTGTTGACCCCTCAATCATATAACATCTGGATGTTTGATTACATACTGTAGGTAAAGTTAATCAAAGGGAGAGGAATGGATAAAGGGGTCAAACACTTTTGGGGAAATGGGCATGTTTAAAACTTTAAATCTCCTAATGTTTGGATTTTGGTATGTTGTTTTCGCCTAGATTTTTCCACTGGGGAAAAGCCAGCTATATGAATAACTGTTAACCATCAGTATTCAGTATGAGGTCAGTAGAGAGAGTAAAATCTGCTATTTGTAGAGCTAAAGAATGATTTTTCCCTTTCCAGAGAAGGATACATTCACAGTCGGCACAGCTGTAATTCAGACTCAAGTTTCCACAGATCAAAGGTTAGTACATTAATCTATTCTGTGTATTTCATATCACTACATTAAAAAAAAATGAAAGCATTAACCTGCTCAGCGCTGAATTGCAATATAATTCACCGAGAGCATCTTTAGCCTGGTAGGTTAATAGAAGAAAGGTCATTTATTTTCAACATTATGAAAAAAAAACATTATGGTAAAAAAAACAAAAAACAACTAAAACTATTATTTGGGTTGGCCCATCTTGAGTAAATGAAAAATCAGTTTCAGTGAGTAATATTTTCTTTTTTCCCGGTGTTAGATTAATTCCAGTTTGGTTTTCTACTAAGATGTAATGACCTATACAGATGTAATGACCTTCCTTATTTGTGCATTTAGTCAGCAACTCCAAAAAAGCTTAGCAACTAATAAAATAAAAACTACTAGCAACATAACCACATTTAACAAACAATGTTTGCAAAAATAAATAAATATAAAAGATGGTTTATCAATACTGAAGAGTTAAATGACTTGTCATTTCTAGTAATAATTATTGCAATGTTAAGTACTTACTGAAATCAGCTTATGCATGGATAGAATGTGAGTTACAGTACATACTAGGATGCAGCTTGAGCTTTCCATTTTCTCCCATCTTCTCTGTAACATCAGGAGTCGCTACTGTACTGTCAGGATCAGAGGTGGATGAAGCCCCTCTGGGGACCCTAGGCACCAAGACTTTTGGGGCTATTCCTCAAGGCGGCCCTCCTCCTGCAGCGTTGCAACGCCATGTGACGTTACGTTATCATGGCAATACATTGCCACGTGATGTCGCGGCGTTATTTGACATTGGTTCGCCATGAAAATGGGACACTGCTGGAGGAGGGCCACACTGGATAAGGTAAGAGACTCTCCCCCCTCTCTCTTTCTTCCCCCGGCAGCTACCTCCTCCGGTTGAATCCCAGCACCGTAAGGAGGAGGGAGACTATGGCAGACAGTCACCAGATCACCGTCGGGCTACTGCATGAGGAGCTGATGAGCTACCCCACTAAACCCCCCCCCCCTCTGCAACCTACAGGGGCCCACTAACATTCAGAAGGAGTAGCTCAGTGAGTAAAGACACTGACTGGCACTGAGTTTGAAGCAGGATGTCGACTCCTTGTGACCTTGGGCAAGTCACTTTATCTACCTGTGCCTCAGCAGCCAAAAAATAGATTGTAAGCTCCATGGGGCAGTGACCTGTGCCTGCAAAAAACAATGTCTCTGTAAAGTGCTACGTAAAAATAGCAGCGCTATAAAAGAACATGCTAAAAAATAAAAATTAAAAGCCCCAAGGCATGTCTAGTGTATAATTCAGCACTGTCAGAATTGAGTGTCATCACAACTGCATTCTAATCAGACATCCCCTTATTATCATTATCACTAATTATCATTTGGACATCCCTTACAGTGCACCCATGATATACATCAAGTAATTTGTAGTGCCTCTTTTGCACACTACCTCGCTACACTACTGACACGAATTAAAAAAACAGCATTTATTTTTTGTTTGAATTACGCACAGCTTGTGTTGTCAATGAAAAGAATAATTTGAAACCAACATAATAACTTCTTAAAGCTGCAGTTCAAGCTTCCGTTTAAAAAAAATATATATTTTTTCCCCCTTCAATATGTGCATCAATACAATCTGCACACTGACAAGTGATTAGCTAAGCTGCACATCGATCCATTCTCCTCTAATCAATCGCTTTGCTCAGGGTTATTTAATTCAGCATTCTGGGCAATATAGTCCTGGAATATGATTGACTGGGCAGTTACTAGATACAATTGGTGCACTGCTAGAGAGAGGGCCGGTCTCAAGAGCCAGAGCCTAACAGAAGGGGAAGGGGGTTGTCACTTTGGAAATACTTCCTACATTAGAAACATTAAAAAATGTCTTTAAACATTTTTTTTTAAATGTTTAAATGCTACATGTATTTTCTCACAGTACAGAACTGATTTATTTAAAAAAAACACACGTAGGATATTGCTTGAACTGCTGCTTTAAACACACCAGCAGATAAGAATTTTGTGACTCCGTTTTTTTTTCTTCTTTTTAATAATGTTGCAAGATGCACATTTCTGTTTAATCCAAGATAGTAAAAAAGAGACAAGCTGGACACAATTTATTTTATTTCCGTGTGTAGCCATGCTGTAAAATGGCTGCAGTCATCTCTCCTGCTGACAGTAAGGCCTGGTAAGTTATGGGCATGCCAGCAGTAATTATGGAGGTTTGCCCTCACACCCTGGTGAGGTGCCCTATGTATGGATGGGAGTGGTCACAGGCCCTGACTCCATGGTTGGTGATGTCAGAGTTGTGTCAGCCCCCAGAGGATACATAAGGCACAGCACTGACCAAAAGTTAGGAGTTGAGAAGTTGATGCTAGGCTGTAGGAGTGATTATGTTATACGCTGTGGAATTATGAGACTGTGACCAGGGACCTGGCACAGGGTAGATATCCCTACAGGGATAGGGAATCCCTAATCAAGGAGGAATATACCTTTCAGAGGGAAGCCGCTGGACAATCATGTGTGGCTAAATACACCCATTGTGGAGGGCAGCTAGCCACATCCAATAATAAAGATGTTCCTGTTGAAAGATACCCTCGTGTGTAAGTGTGGAGTGATTACGCAGGGGGCTGCACCACAGAGGAGTTCCTCACTAGGACCATCCACAAGCTCAAGCTGGGATCCTGATGAGGTGGAGGCGCTGCACTGGATCTAGGTAGGACTCAAGCACACTACCTCAGCTGCCTGTCTGGGTTGGCAATCCCCAACACAACATCATGCGGGAGACTCAGGAGTCCTGTTGCCAACAGGTGCACCACCAGACATCACACTGTAATGGGGACTGGTTAGACCACAGGGGCCAATATGAGATTGGGTGGGTCAGGCTAGTCCAGAAAACCCGTTACATTTGGAGGCGCTGCTGAGAGGAGACCTGTCAACAGGACAGGCTTTTGCTAGGTCACTTGGAAACAGGGAGAGTGTCTGCTGCCACTTTGTGCTGCGTTGGGACGGACCTAGGGGTAGTCAGGGGGCTGATGGAGTTTGTCAGTTCGCAGGGACGACCTAGGGGCCTGAAAAGAGTTGGGGGTTTGGAGCCGGGCTATAGCTGTCCTAGTCACCTTGAGGTAGTTCTAGTTGGTAGGATGCCTAAAGGGATAGCCTGTTAACGTGGTCAGGAATCCTGGAGAGGGTCTGCGCTAGGCTATCCAAGATAGGTAGACGCCCAAGTACTGCATGGAAGACCCAGAGTACTCTAGCCCATTCCAGACCACTTACCGTAGGGAGCACAGACTGGGAGGAAGGAGATACAGCAGACACTGAGAGAGTGAGCCTAGCCTGATGTAGTGCATACACGAGTCCAACCTACACTAGGTACACATGGTGGTGCATCAGGGAAATCTTTATTGTGCTGGTGTGGTGGCTGCCCCGCAGAGAGGAGCCCCAGGTACAATACTATTAAGTACATCGAGAAAATGGCGACCGCAAGAATGGAGGATCCGCGCGGTGCGGATAGTCCAAATTGGCGAACGGAGGCTGATGGGGAGAGCACACCTGGCGTGCGCCCCGCGGAAGAACAAGCTGTTATCGATATGTCTGTCATGAGCCTGCTATGGAGTGGAGTGAGAGCCGTGGCCGCCCCGTTTTGGTCCTGTCTAGGGCACCGAGGCGCTACCCTGGAGGACTGTGTTGAGGACATTGTTATAACAGGAGGAGAACACAGTGAGAGTGACTGTCAGTCGACTTGCAAACAGATGAACGCTACCTCATTCATTGATCAGACTGACAGTGCGACCCAAAATGGCGGCTCCCGCTTCCCTGGGAGACCGCGTGGGCCGATTGCAGACAATTCTGCAAATGCAAAATCTGCATGGAATTGGCCAGAAGCGGCTGCCAACAGGAGAGCCCCGCCTGCAAGGGGGGTATGGCGCGAAAGCTGCGACCGCGCCTTCATGGACAGTAACTCACTCAGCCCCAGTGCTGAGTCAACCGATTAGTCTATGGGACCCTCCCCTAATATCAACCAGGGGGAGTGGTTTCCAACTATGCCCCGTGGGTATGGATCCCGCGGGCCCAGGAGCTGGTGCGCTAACGGCACAATTACCAGAAGTAGTTCCGGCAGCTGGAATTGTGTGCAAAAAGGAAGGATACTTTGAACGCAAGGCAGCTGAAAGAAAACGGCTGGAATTGGCGGCAAAAGAGGAACCCCACCCTGTGGGGGATAAGGGCGCGAAAGCTGTGGCCGCGCCCTCTAGGACTGAAAGAGGTGCGGCCTCAATTAAAGGACATCCTATCCCATTGTGGGACCCGCCCATAATCGCTACTCTTGGGGGCGGATTCCAATTGTGTCAGATGAGGGTGGAGCTGAACCAAGGAGTGGCTAACCATCCAACCCCTGTTGGTCACTCACGCGGAACCAGCTTCCAGAACAGACCATTGTTAAAAGTGGCTCCCACCAGGACAATGGCCTGCTCCCCAGACGTGAACCGGATGGTGTCTACTCAACCCTACGCAGTACCAGGGGGGGTACTGGTAATACGTGTAGGGGACGCGGAGACAGTGGTCGGCCTCTGCCTGCAATGCCGACTGCCCGGCGGTACCATGGGCACCGTGGCGCGCTGTCCCCAGTGTGGCACACAATACCTGTGGCCTATGTCCACATTTGTGCCCATCCAGACACATGACCCAACGGGGGATACGGCTAGGCTGTCCGCCGAGTCCCCCGGTGCACTGTGGACCAAGGGTGCAGATCCCGAAGAGCATGAAGCGATCGGTCAGGCAACTGACCGGGAAAAGAGAAGGTGGTCGGCGCGCTCGGCGACCCCAAGTACCCTTAGTGTGGATCCCTCGGACGAGGGACCCAAAGAACTAACCAGTACCCTGGTCTGGCCGGTGGCGGTGTCCTGTGGAGGGAATGGAGTAAAATGGCCACTTACCGGGAGTGACAGCGGAAGGAGTCGAGTGTCACCGGTGGAGCGGAGACCGGAGAGGCGGAGCCCATCCATTCCGGGGACCGGCGGGTCCAGTGGCAACGGGCGATCCACGCCCACCCTGCGGACTGGTAAGAATAGTCCCTGTTCTTGCCAGGCTCCGGTGCCGCCGCTAGAGGAGGGAAGTCCGTGCCAGGCCAGGACAGCGCACGTGGGCGCAGGCGGACTTCCGGATATAATCGTGGAGGAAGAGATTCCGCATGGGGTTCCATCCCAAGATGGCGGCGTATCCGAATCCAGCGATGACGGCGTTTCCGGCGGAGGTGGCGGAACAAGCGGAAGTCGAATACATGCATCTCAGCGATCGGGCAGTGGTTCCCGATCGACTAAAAAGACCCAGAGCAAGTGACGGACAGAGAAGGGTGAGTCGCAGCTGGCGGTACCACTGCCCAGTGGTACGGGACAGTCTGATGACGGCGAGCGGGTCGGAACCCTGCGGCTGCCAACTGCATACCCCTACGCCCAACCCCACGCCCTAGATAATGCTCCTGCCCCAGTCACCTGTTCCCGGGGATCCTCGTCCAGTTTGGGGGTGTCGGAAGGGTCCTTGGGGGTTGGTGAGAACCGGACTGGGGAGAGACTGGGCAGCTTTGCCTCCGAGGGTGGTTCAAGAGGTAGAGGACAATCAGGACAAGTGTCAAAGTCCCGATGGGTGCCTGAAGAGGCTGATGTACATCCTGAAGGGGCGCCAAAACACGAAAGATGGTCCAGGCCCCGTTCCGCAGGGACCTCTGGGGTATGCTCCTGGGGGGGGTACAGATGAGGGAGACTCTCTAGAGTCTGGGCCCGAGAGGCCTAGGGAGACCCGTTGGTGGGCGCCCTTATTTGAGGGGTATGTGGGGTGGATGCACCGCACGTGGTTCTTACTAGAAAAAGATGATATAGTGGATTACTCGTGGGCTAAAGGGAGTTAACGCCCGCTGAGAGAAAGAAGGAGTTGCAATTTAGGTGGTTCCTGATAGGCCGGAATGAGATCGAACCAATGGGTCCTGATATACTGTCAGACCCTGTGGACCCAGATGAGCCCTTGTCCTGGGTATTACCAGGGAGAGCGGGGAACGCCCATTTAACCAGGTGTAGTCGGGCTGAAAGGGCAATCGCCGCAAAATATAAATACTCCCATGGATTGGAGTACCCGTACATCCCAGAACCCCTCATGCAGGAGATTGAGGATAACAGGGACCAGTGGTTAAGGGAGACCATAGAAGAATATATGGTCAACAAGGGGGGTGCCATTACTGGCAGTAAGGCAGAGGAACGGATTGAGCACCTGATAAGGGTATGGAGTATCGGGCGAAGTGTGTATAAGCACAAAGTGATGTACCGGCCTGAGAGGGGTCTGCCGCGCAGTTACAGCGTGACTGTACTGGAGATGGGGGGTCGGGAGGTTAAGAAACCCGATCCCCGGCACTATTATTAGGGGGTACTGGGTAGCATTGCGCGAGTTCGTGGCTGCTGGACAGGGCGTGCTTGGCGCAATGCGATTTGTTATTTCATGAATCTCATGTTGATTAATAAAAATGTGTGTGTTCCATTTTACAGTGCTTCCTGAAGAAAGGTACTTCAAATTTAGGTCACAGCCGGGGACGGTGGGTTTCACCAGGGGGAGAATGTAGCCATGCTGTAAAATGGCTGCAGTCATCTCTCCTGCTGACAGTAAGGCCTGGTAAGTTATGGGCATGCCAGCAGTAATTATGGAGGTTTGCCCTCACACCCTGGTGAGGTGCCCTATGTATGGATGGGAGTGGTCACAGGCCCTGACTCCATGGTTGGTGATGTCAGAGTTGTGTCAGCCCCCAGAGGATACATAAGGCACAGCACTGACCAAAAGTTAGGAGTTGAGAAGTTGATGCTAGGCTGAAGGAGTGATTATGTTATACGCTGCGGAATTATGAGACTGTGACCAGGGACCTGGCACAGGGTAGATATCCCTACAGGGATAGGGAATCCCTAATCAAGGAGGAATATACCTTTCAGAGGGAAGCCGCTGGACAATCATGTGTGGCTAAATACACCCATTGTGGAGGGCAGCAAGCCACATCCAACAATAAAGATGTTCCTGTTGAAAGATACCCTTGTGTGTAAGTGTGGAGTGATTACGCAGGGGGCTGCACCACAGAGGAGTTCCTCACTAGGACCATCCACAAGCTCAAGCTGGGATCCTGATGAGGTGGAGGCGCTGCACTGGATCTAGGTAGGACTCAAGCACACTACCTCAGCTGCCTGTCTGGGTTGGCAATCCCCAACACAACATCATGCGGGAGACTCAGGAGTCCTGTTGCCAACAGGTGCACCACCAGACATCACACTGTAATGGGGACTGGTTAGACCACAGGGGCCAATATGAGATTGGATGGGTCAGGCTAGTCCAGAAAACCCGTTACACGTGTATACTGCTGCTCTCAGGCAAATGCATGTGTCTCAAACACTGTACTCTTTTATAATATGTTCCTGAAAGAGACTGCAGGACACTGCTACAAATCAAAGGTGTTTATGTATCAAAGAAAAGAGGAGTTTGGCTTTTTTTGTACATACTGTATGGCTGAATGGAATATTTTTTTAAAAGAAGTTTCTAACATTTTATACAGATTAATATGACAAACTACAGTGTGATTAAGTGGGCGCTCCCACAGAATTGCAGTGAACTAAGTGAAAAAAGTAATGCAACAAAAATTATAATATATTAACAATATAACTGTGCCTATTTATAATAATAGTGCACACAGTGAAACAGTGGAAATAAATTGGTTGTAACCCCATGCTCAAACCCTCTGGTAGAGGTTGTCTTCACTGGTCCCACAAAAGCTGAAACGATCTTCAAAATCTAGGGGCAGCATGGGGGAAATATCAACCAGAGAAGAGAAAAAAATATAACATATACAGTTGTATGAAAAAGAAAGTACACCCTCTTTGAATTCCATGGTTTTACATATCAGGACATAATAACAATCATCTGTTCCTTAGCAGGTCTTAAAATTAAGTAAATACAACCTGAGATGAACAACAACACATGCCATATTACATCGTGTCATGATTTATTTAACAAAAATAAAGCCAAAATGGAGACGCCATGTGTGAAAAACTAAGTACACCTTATGATTCAATAGCTTGTAGAACCACCTTTAGCAGCAATAACTTGAAGTAATCGTTTTCTGTATGACTTTATCAGTCTCTCACATCGTTGTTTAAATATGCGTGGAGAGAAGGTAGAGCACTGCTGAAAAAAGTAGGGCTGGAGGCTGAGTAGTGAAAATTAAAAATGCTTTAATAGAGATGCATGGTAGCAAAAGCTACATAAAAAGGGTCCTCTAATGCATTTCGCGCTAAATAGCGCTTTATCTCACATCGTTGTGGAGGAATTCTGGCCCACACTTCTTTACAACGTTGCTTCAGTTCATTGAGGTTTGTGGGCATTTGTTTATGCACAGCTCTCTTAAGGTCCTGCCACAGCATTTCAATCGGGTTGAGGTCTGGACTTTCACTGGGCCATTGCAACACCTTGATTCTTTTCTTTTTCAGCCATTCTGTTGTAGATTTGCTGGTGTGCTTGGGATCATTGTCCTGTTGCATGACCAAATTTCAGCCAAGCTTTTGCTGTCGGACAGATGGCCTCACATTTGACTTTAGAATACTTTGGTACACCGAGGAGTTCATGGTCGATTCAATGACGGCAAGGTTCCCTGGTCCTGTGGCTGCAAAACAAGTCCAAATCATCCCCCCTCCACCACCGTGCTTGACAGTTGGTATGAGGTGTTTGTGCTGATATGCTGTGTTTGGTTTTCGCCAAACGTGGCGCTGTGCATTATGGCGAAACATCTCCTCTTTGGTCTCGCCTGTCCAAAGGACATTGTTCCAGAAGTCTTGTGGTTTGTTCAGATGCAACTTTGCAAACCTAAGCCATGCTGCCATGTCCTTTTTAGAGAGGAGGCTTTCTCCTGGGAACCCTTCCAAACAAACCATACTTGTTCGGTTTTTGTCTATTTGTACTGTCATGAACTTTAACATTTAACATGCTAACTGAGGCCTGTAGAGTCTGAGATGTAACTCTTGTTTTTTTTGCTATTTCTCTGTGCATTGCACGGTCAGACCTTGGGGTGAATTTGCTGGGACGTCCACTCCTGGGAAGATTGGCAACTGTCTTGAATGTTTTCCACTTTTGAATAATCTTTCTCATTGTAGAATGATGGACTTTAAATTGTTTGAAAATTGCCTTATAACTCTTCCCAGATTGATGGGCAGCAACAATTGCTTCTCTAAGATCATTGCCGATGTCTTTCCTTCTTGGCATTGTGTTAACACACACCTGAATGCTCCAGACCAGCAAACTGCTAAAACTTCGGCTTTTATAGAGATGGTCACACTTGCTGATGATCAATTAATCAAGGGCATTTGATTAGCCGCACCTGTCTGCTACTTAGAATCTTAATTCTTATGGAAGCAGTATGGGTGCAATTAGTTTTTCACACATAGCTTCTCCATTTTGGCTTTATTTTTGTTAATTAAATCATGACACTGTGTAATGTGTCATGTGTTGTTGTTCATCTGAGGTTGTATTTACCTAATTTTAAGACCTGCTAAGGAACAGATGATTGTTATTATGTCCTGATATGTAAAACCATAGAATTCAAAGAGGGTGTACTTTCTTTTTCACACAACTGTAAGTGTAGGTGTCTTATCAAGGTTGTGAATCATACATATGTGTCTTGGTTCATATAGAATGAATAGTAAGTATAAATAGGCAGATCCAAAACTGTGGCAATGTGTTCCTCTTGTGTAGGGGGTGGGGGGATCAGAGTCAGATAATTGGTGCATCAGTGAAAGAGAGAAATAGAAACCATAGCACAGGTCAAAATATAAGAAAGATTTATGTTTAAAAAGTAAGAATCGTACTCCTGTGCTGTTTTGGCGCTATACCGTATGTGTGCTGCTGTAAAACATGTGATTCCTGGGGTGCTGGCAGGACATGTGTGTTGAAGATTAGGTCCACACTATAAAGGCTTAAATAGCCATCAGAGTATTTATTTATCAAATGTTTTACCAGGAAGTAACACTTTGGGGGTTATGCACAAAGCAGTGATAAGTGTTTTTAAGTGAGATAAATGCTTTATGGCGCAATTTATGGCGCAATTGTTTTAGCAATGACTGTGTTTTAATGATAAAAGCCTTGTAAGCGCGATACTGCACAGTTATCACTGCTTTGTGAATCGCGCTGCTCGCAATATTGAGAAATAAAGGCATTTATCTCAATTAAAAACACTTATCACTGCTTTGTGCACAACCCCAATTGAGAGTTACCTCGCGTTTTCAAGTATGGCCTGGGCACAGAGTTATGATGACAAATACATAGTTACATTAAGGAGTATGCGAGTGTCGATAATCTTCTGCATGAATCAAGACAGATCCAGACCCACTTCCGAAAAGTTTTTACAAAAGAAGACATCTTTACAAATCAAAGGATTCGGAACACCTTTGAATACCTTGAAAAGAACCTTCTTTAACACATGGCAGAATGACATATAACTCCGGCTAAAACATACACTTTAAAATCCAGTCATCCTCAACTGGGCTTATCCTTTTCCCTATCCATAAACAGTAAGTGCATCAGCATTATCAACAGCTACATGGATTTCTCAGTATGCAATATTATGCTCACAAGACAGTGGCATGGTGTGCCAGAATTATTTATGACAGAGCTTAAGTCAAAAATAGAAGCTCAGAGAAGATTATATTGTAGGACGCATGCATTTTCATCAAAAGATAAGTGAGATTCAACAACTTTTGTTTCATAACATTCTGTGCACATGAACCTCTGTTAAATTAAATATGCAGTATCAACATTGTTTAGTCCAATACTACACCATAAACAATGCCTTTCTCAACCTATTCATTCTTAAGAGACCCGTTTGCAGCAATATGAGTCTGTGATAACCTATACAGTATGTGAAACATTTTTGTATGCCTGTTAAACTTGTTTTGTCACAGGGATTTATAGGTTAATCCACTCCAACGCTCATTTCTCTTTTCTCTCCATAGATCTATGCAACCCTCAGTGGTTTGCTTTGTGAATGAATTTATACAGCACAGTTAGAATACTCATATGCATATCTGTTTCTATTCTACAGGTATTCTCACTTGCTTCATTCATACAGAACCACTGTTATACAGTGGTTTAGCTGCAGACAAGGATTTGTGGTAGAGACAGCCCAGTAAGCATATTGCTTTTAGCTTCCTATACATGCAGCTACCTAATCAATGTTATGTATCACATACATTTTTTTCCATACAATTCCAACCATTCTAAGATGCAGTGTTTTAAAGTACTCTGCATAGTAATACTGATATAATACTGATAAGAGCATCGTTAAAAAAGTAAACATAAAGGGGAGGAGTCCCTGTCCTGTTTTTTTTTAAATAACTACCTATTTGCACATATATATATATACACACACGATACCGTGTAATCCGGGAATGAAGAGACAGCACACAACCGGACTTGGTTAGCTAAGAAACAGGTGTGTACAGATGCCATGGGTGTACAAACTGTCAGTTTTTGCAGACTGGCAGTTCCTATGTTCACCTGCATGATGGTAACCGATTAAGATCAAGCATTACCTTAATTGTGAATCTAAATATGTAGTGTATTTTATCAAATGGCCATGTGGGCTCTACTATATTGGAAAGACGATAAGGATGCTTAAGGAGCCGATCGCTATTCATAGAAGTGCCATTAGGAATGCACTATCAGGCACGGATGAAGATGAAGATCTCAAACATCAACCAGTGGCACAGCACTTCAGGAAGTGTAAACACAGCCTGGCAATGATGCGCTGTATGCCCATACTACAGGCACAAGCTTCCCCCTGCAGTGGTGATAGAAGCAAACTACTATATTACTACAATTGGAGGCTTAAATGATTCATGATCTTAGGACTATGGCACCAAGGGGGCTTAATGAAGATTTCAAGTTGTGGTGCTTTCTCTTACCATGAGTCCTAATGATTATCCCCCTCTGCCTCTATGACAATTTTGGCTAAATATGGATCCAATCCTTTGTGGATATATAATATAAGACAGTATGGCTGTTCCTGCTAGCTGAACATCTATCCTTGGCACAGTGGGCCATTTGGCTAGACATGGCTAAATATATCTATTGTCAAATATGATGGGATATGCCAGTATGAATGAGGTCTCTAGCACACAGTTAGTGTCTGTACTCTATGGGTTGGTTACACTACTCATACATCTTTCTCTCTTTGTATATAGTACCTCACCTCCCTCTCACGCCCCACCTACTCATTGTTGGTTTTGGAACACCATTCACGATCGAGCTTCCAGTTCTCTGCAACTTGGAGATTCTCTTTGTGGAGTCTGGTGCGCATGCGCTGTACCATCGCTATAGCAACTGCAGAACACTCTCTACTACTCACCAGCTGTGTTTACATGAACGATGACAGCTGATGAGGGATTGCATCCACGGCAGTAGTGATGTCATCAAAATGGCTGCCAAATCATTAGCATACGAAGACCGCATTTGCATCACCAGTGACGTCATCAATATGGCGAATCATTATATAATTACATTGATTGTGTAAGCTGCGTTCTTGTTTTGTGGCGATTTTTTTAATTGTTTTCAGCTACTTACCAATTGCTTTTTGTCAGTTGCCTGCACTTGCGTGTGTATAAATATGGGGTATCTCTCATTGTTCTTTTGTATGACCCTGAGGAAGGTCCCTCTGCGAGGACTGAAACGTTGGTGTTTTGATGTACCACTTTAACTAATACACTTTTTTTCTGTACTACTCAGTCGTGTGATGTCTATTGATTCCCGGATTACACGGTACCGTATTTTTATATCATCCTTACGGGACATGCACCAGCAAACTACCTCTTTATTTATGGTACTACCAACTGCATACAGCAAGTGGTAGTCCAGAAAAAGATGTATTCAAAACATACTGTTACACAGATGCCAACATTTCGGTCCAACAGGGAGACCATCCTCAGGGCCATGCAACCACCAACTGTGAGTGACCCACCTATATATCCCACCCTAAGTGCACATAAATCACATACAACCAATCACCAGCACCCAATCTATGCAATAATGCACCTCACCTGGCGATCTCCAGCTCCAACCAATGTGCAGCAATTAATGTGTCTAAGGTACTCCCCTAACACAGGGGATTCAATGAACTACTCAGAACGGGCCGTTCTGACATCACCATCCAGCGACCCATGCTGTCAGGCGCAATGCAGGCCCCACTGCGCACGCGCGAACAAGGCTGCTACGAGTTGAGTAGCCAATAGGGCAGATTCCACTGCGAGCTGACACCAGCCGCAATGAGCATCAACAAATGCCCTGGCAACCACGGACGCCAGCTAGTAGCATTGTGCATGCGCATTAGCGCATGGGGCTGGGGCCCAGCAACTATGCATTTCCACACCTGGTTATAATTTCTTTCACGTTTTTATTATGTATTTGAGATCTCCTGTCTTCAGCTTAAACTGCCTGTAGTTGTTCCTATATCCCTTTTTTTCCCTCACGTCTCCTGACCCTGCATGCTTGCGCAATGCTGTCCCCAGTGGCCAATCAGTGCTAATGCGCATGAACAATGCTATTAGCTGGCGTCTGTGGTTGCCAGGGCATTCTTTGATGCTCATTGCGGCTGGTGTCAGCTCGCAGTGGAATCTGCCCTATTGGCTGCTCGGCTCGTAGCAACCTTGTTCGCGCGTGCGCAGTGGGGCCTGCATTGCGCCTGACAGCATGGGTCGCTGGATGGTGATGTCAGAACGGCCCGTTCTGAGTAGTTCATTGAATCCCCTGTGTTAGGGGAGTGCCTTAGACACATTAATTGCTGCACATTGGTTGGAGCTGGAGATCGCCAGGTGAGGTGCATTATTGCATAGATTGGGTGCTGGTGATTGGTTGTATGTGATTTATGTGCACTTAGGGTGGGATATATAGGTGGGTCACTCACAGAATGTGGTTGAACGGCCCTGAGGAAGGTCTCCCTGTGGGACCGAAACGTTGGCATCTGTGTAACAGTATGTTTTGAATACATCTTTTTTTGGACTACCCCTTGCTGTATGCTGTCTCCTTTATTAGTTCACGGACTGGTAACTATGCTATATATACAGTGGTCGACAAATCACCAAAAAATCTACTCGCCGAACAAAAAAATCTACTCGCCACCTAGTACCACACGTGTGCTGCTTGGCCAATAGGAGCTCGCCACAATGTTAAATCCACTCGCCCAGGGCGTGCAAATGTATAGCTTTGTCGAACACTGTATATATATATATATATAGTCATCATATGGTCTATATATAGATGGTATCATATGGTCTATATATATATATATATATATATATATATATATATATATATATATATATACACATGAAGGTCAGTCAGCACACTGTAGTAGAAAAGGTTGTAATAGCAGATGCTAGTCCCATAGAGAATAAGTATGATACGAACCAATCCAAAGACCAGTAAAGAGACAGCAGACCGCACGGGGTTAATCCAAAAATCTATATTCACAACATTACGTGTATTTCATGTTGTGAATATAGATTTTTGGATTAACCCCGTGCGGTCTGCTGTCTCTTTACTGGTCTTTGGATTGGTTCGTAACATATATATATATATATATATATATATATAGACCATATGATACCGGTTGCAACACGACATCAAGGGACAGCACGCAGGTAAGTAAATCAAAAATGTTCTATATTTGATAGAAGACACAAAAACCGACGTTTCGGTCCCCCAGTGGGACCTTTCTCAAGGTGGTGGCTGCACCACCTTGAGAAAGATCCCACTGGGGGACCGAAACGTCGGTTTTTGTGTCTTCTATCAAATATAGAACATTTTTGGTTTACTTACCTGCGTGCTGTCCCTTGATGTCGTGTTGCAACCGGTATCGTATGGTCTGTTATTGCTTTATGGGATAAGCACCAAAACTTATTTACTTGCATATGGTGTGCCGGCTGTGCGTTGGATTCTATATATATATATATATATATATATATATATATACATATATAAAAACAACCAATACATATCATAGACATTATGTTTTATTTCATCATGGTTCCAACGAGATCCCAACTCTTGAAGTAATCTTCTGATTTCTGGGCAGATTTTCATTTTTTATGGTGACTGCCCATATGTTTGGCTCAAAGCATCATATTTTTGCAGTGTTCACATCACACCAGTAGTCCCGACAGGCCATTAATTCCAACGTTTATTCTCAGTATCACATTACTTCTCTCAATGGCTGCTATATTTATGTCTTTTATTGAGTCCTGCTGGGAAACATTATATAAAACTACGCTTGGAATTACAGCCGCTGAAATGTATACAGTCCTGTAAAGGGAAAATAGGAATGATAGTTTGCATACTTAAAATACAGGAATCTGAAATGATTGTAATCAGCACAGCTGCTATGTAGACACAGTGTGAGGCAAGCGACACAAGACAGGAAAGAAGGAATATGGAGTCTCCATCTACATTTCCCTTTCCAACTAGTTCATTATAAGTTCCAGTGTACAGGTTTATGAGGCATTGGGGATGTATTAAGTTGCTGGACCAGCATTCATTATTTATCGTCTTATTGAGCAAAGAGGGTGTCATCTACACATGAAAATGACTGTTAAACAGCCTGAAGTCAATGAGGACAGGAAATGATCTAGTGAATGGCATTTACCTTTGGTATCCCAGAGAGAGAGAAAAATTAGGGAACTGAGCAATTTGGATTTGTTAACAAAATGTAATATGAGTTTGAAAAAAGCATCCAACGTTTCGGCGGTCAACCAGGTGTTCTCAGGTCATTCTTCCTGTAATTATACAAGTAAATAAGAATTTTAACCCAGGTGAGTGCTAGGACCTGCTTCGGTCATGCCTTGTAAGTGGCAGCAGGTTTAAGATGCTTTGGCCAAAGGGTTAAACTAAATGACCCTTTTACAAGAGATATATAGGTATTGCACTGTGTATTTTTGTCACATTAGAAGTATCTTTGGGCATCTTTGTTTGTTTTTTGTTGTATACATTTAGCCGCGCCCACTAGCACTCCTTATGACACTTATATGCATATATATATTATGTGGTAATGGTTGGGGTTTCTCAGAGTTTGTTGGGAATCTGTGTACTTGTTAGCTTTTCTCAGGTACATGACTTTGATATGCTAGTCATATCCTTTTAAATCATCAGCACTTAAGAAATAATTTTGAGAAAAGGGTGAGAGCAACTGATTTATCTTCAAAAGATATTTCCGTGTGGCCAGAAGTAGTGGTCTCAAACTTCATGTACACGACTTCAACAACTGGTGGCTAGTCACATCGCACTTAAAAGAATACAAAGATGGCTGACGCACTCCACTCCTTTCAAAATGGTAGTTGATGCTCTAGCAGGAAATTGCGAATCCCAGCAGAAATCGCTCCGTAGACTTTAATAGAGAACAGTATCCTGTCTCACTCAAAAACTCTGTGATAAAAGTCAAATAGACATGTAACGTTGTTTCCCCCACCCTCTGAGAGATTCTACCATTGCTGGTCATGTGGTGCATGATACCTGCTGGCAACAGGAGGGCTGAGTCATCCGCCGATGGTTGTGGGGAGACAGGACTAGGCTTCTGGGGTTCACACCCTACATCTAGCAGTCCAGCGCCTCCATCTGCCATAGGCTCCAGAGAACTAAAGATGATCTCCCACGGTAGATCCGATGACCTCTCCCCCCCGTAAGATCACACACTGGGCGCAGGTATAATAACAGGAACGGTTCATTGTCTGTACACCAACGGCAGTACACGATAATCTTCTGCCCAATGCAGTCCCACTCTCCGCTGCCCACTGAAGGATGGTCCCTGGACCTCCACTACAGGCCAAGGGCACCCGCAGTAGACCCAGCTCCTCCGTGCCCCTCTAGCAGAGGCAGAGGTATGGTCCACACTCACTCTCCCCCGGAGGGAAGAAGACCAGAGAAGGCCCAACAGTCAGGCTCTTGGCTGTGTGACCTGCCTCTCTCAAGGGGGTAGAGGCACTGCTAAATTTGGGGCGGCACCGCCCTTAACTAAAGCCAAGAAGAGGGCATCAGGTCTGTCCCATGATTGGACATGCTCAGGCTGGATGTCACTGCCTCCCCTTGTCACTCAAGTGCAGCACCAGTGAGTGGGGCAAACGCATATTGACTACTGGCAGGCCTGCTTTTACCAGGGTTTACTGCCAGGAGTAGGGCAGGTCAGTAGCCAAAGGTGGCATGGCTACAGACATTTAATGTCTCTTTAATGATGCAGACATAATGCACAATATTGTGGGAATATCCCTACTTCATGTGTAAACACACACAGGTCATGTATTAACTCTGTACATTATGTCTGCATCATTAAAAATACTTAACATTCATAAGAGTTTTTCAGTGCCACAGAATACTGTTCTCTATTATAGTCACATCGCACCCGTCTTCATGGAAAACAATAAACTATCATACTCTGCTCCTAGAATGGTAAGGAGACTACAGATTACAGTAGATATAAAGTAGATATAAAGTTTATTATTACTAAGAATTGCACACATTGATAAGGTAGTGATGTGCAAGTCAGTCTCCATTGTACTCTACCCAGATAAAAAATGTCTTAAATTGTGATAAATTGCCTTAAGTTTAACTTAGGCAAAGCAAAAATCCCGACTAAAAAGCTAGTTAACCCATATTATCTGTTTTTCAAAATATTACGGTGTAGTAACCGGTGTTTAATTTATGACTTTATTGGCTGTCCAATAAGAAGCCGCAATGTCATGACATGGCATGACATTGTGGCTTCCTATTGGCTCATGACACCTGCAAAATTTGGCGGAAATATTGAACTTCTGAAAGGGGAGCAGCACATCAGTATCTACACCAGTAAGTACCTCCAGAAACAGGGTATGCACCAAGCTGCAAATGACACAGTTCAGCAATGCTGTCAAACGCGACGTTATAGTAAATGAGCAGACGGGATTGCTGCTATCAAAATCTCCCATGTGAAAGTTGTTCATCCGAAGCAATTCTTTTTTCACTAAAGAAAACATTTCTAGCCTAAAGCCAGCTCACCTAAGATTCATTTTTTTTTATAATATAATCTTCATTTCCACAAGATTGACAGAAATCACTGCTAAACTCCCAGTGACTGCTTTGTGATTATTTGAGATGTTGTAGATTTGCTGAACATTTTTGAATGTGGAGTCTAACCTCTGTTAGGCATATTTAGACTGGGTTTCAGCACCAGTTGAGATTCATTTATATGTTTAAAAAGCCTTTCATGATTGTAATAAAACATTATTTGTTCGTTAATATATCACTTGAACAAAGTAATTTTGATCAGGGACAGAGTACAATAAAAATCTGCACAATGCAGCAACATCGACAAAAAAGTCAAGTTTTATTTTACCTTCACTAACTAAGGAATATTGAACCACTATAATGCAAACTCCAATGGCCCCTTTTGTTGCAAAGATACTTGATTTTTTTTCTTGCCTGCTCCTAAAATACAGATCAATATGGCTTCCTTGGTCAACCAATAGAAAGCTGTCATCTCCTATTGACATAGAGATTTTTTTTCAGCAGGAGTGAGCGTGACATTGGGGGACATATTTACCCATATTTACTAAGCAATCTTCTGACATAAAACACTTTAGAGCCCATTGACTTGAATGTGCTGTAATATGTCTTGCAGGGCAGAGAAAGAGACTTATTACATATGGCCCATTGTTTCTCACAGACAGGAATACCTTAGCAGTTGGGGGTCACTTGAGCTTGGAGTACCGTGGCTCGCGGTATGGAACATCTTCAGCATCCTGTATTTGATTTATGCTAATACAGGATATGTTTTAATAGCACCCTATATTTTTTATCGCTTACTAAATATAGACCACAGACTAGCGTGGTAATACAGTACAAAATACTGTTTCTAATTTTTTTTTTTAAGTTGTTTGTGCTGAGCACGCGCATTGTAAGTGAAACTCCTTTGTGTTTTGTCACTGTATTGTTACAGAAATTGTATTTGTGATGGTGATGTTTTTAATTCACTGAAAGAGATTTGAGAGTATAATTTATTGTATTTATTTTTGTGTAAGTATGATACATATATTTGGGATTATAACGTATATCTAAATGCCGTTACTTTCAAAAGTCTTTCATTCAATGTAAATCATAAAAATCAAAACACAATTTCAGTGACGAAACCCCAAAAAGTTTGACTTAAAATGCACGTGCTTGGCACACACCCACTGGTTTTTTTTTGTGGTACATTTCTAAAAAATTTTGCTACAGTATCTGCACTTCTATATTTATACTCACTGGAAATTCCTCTAATAACCGTGGTGTGTGTGTGTGTGTGAGGCGGCTGCCTCTGCGCATGCGCAATCATTACCAGGGTGTGATGTCACTTCCGTTACGCTTTTGCATTACCAGCAAAGAGATTTTTCCCGTTAAAACTTTGTAGGTGCCAGCAAAAAAAATTCACTTCAAAAGCAGTGGAAATGCCATCACATTTGAATTCTTACGCAAGCAAGTGCAGGGAAGTCCCAACTGGCAATTTCTGCTTCTGAAAACTTTATTTAAAAAAAACAATAACAATCAAACACTTTTTTATGAAGCATAAATGTGAGAAACCAGGCTTGTACCACCTTTCCTGCTAATACATTTGAAATCACAGAATATATGACAAAAAAGAAAAGGGCAACATTGGAATAAATAATTCACCTTTGATTTAAGAATCCTGACGTGCGGGACCATTAAGTAAAAGCATGATATGTAATAAAAAATTTTTTTTAACTGATTTACTACAAACGAAGCCATTTTACCAACCAAGACATGAACAGGCCTTTTTTTACCTTGTGATGACTCATTTATTCTGATTATTGTAGGTCGTCCATTATAGATAACTACAAATAGTGTTTTATCTATATTCCGTCGTGAAAAGACTTTGTTAAAAGGAAAGCATAGCTCTTTGTTGGATGCTGTATTAGAATTCATCCAGAATTATTAATCTTCTTTGTGTTGGCTAATTCCACCTCTCTTTTGCAACTTAGAAAAAGCAGAACATCTAGGATTTCACATATTCGTTTGCAAAGAAAGAATTCTATAAGGATTGCATATGGTTTGGTTTTAGACATGATCTGTTTTATCAATATGCTAGTAATTACTAATCCACTGCAAGAGCCAGCTGCCCTGTCGCAACAAAGCACGAGAAGCAGTATATTAGACAAAAATGACTTGGTGTAATCCTTCATTAATTAATCTTCCATCAGACAGACTTCACTGCTCTGAGGTAAACAAGGAAAGATCTGTACAAGGAGTCAGCACAAATACGTCCTATAGCCTTTCACTGGCTGAGAGTATGTCATCAAATTGCTATGGACATTTTAGTTCCAGGGGGATGTGATCACTACTGCACCAAACATGATCTTGACCCACTCCTCCACATTAGGAAGTCTAACTCTAACTCTAACTTTACAATTGCAGGTTCCCTAAGATTCTCAGTCACTCCCAGCCTTAGGCGTCGTCCACGCGTGGCCCGATCACATTGCCTTAAGGCATTGATCATGCTCATAGAATGCGCGTGCGCGTGCACGTGACAGCAGGAGGGGGCGCGCATTGCACGAGGAATCAGTTGAAACGGATTCCTCGGCGCGACGGGCAGGTAACGTGAGTGGTTCGCCTAATGAGGGCGAACTAGCTCTGTGACATCACAGACACGCCTCTAGACACCCCGCCGCATGGCGCAGCTACCATGTCCTGCAAATGCACCCGCTTCACGGGGGTGATGTCACGCACGCGCACGCTTCCGCGAGGACGAAGGCTGTATGGACGCAGTCTTAGACAAGAGCAAAATGGTATGACATTCAGTCAATGTTAATAGGACACGATATGACCAGGCCCTAACTGGTAAGGTTTCAAACCTATCTCTGATCTTACTAAAGTTATAATTTCCTGGGTGCAGCTAATCTGTACCCAGTGTAAGAAACGTAAGGTTCCTTTCAGTTAGAAACATTCAAAAGAGTCTTATTAGTTTCTAACTATAAAAATGATCTAATTTTCGAAATGTCAGAGTTGTAAATACGTGTTAGATATTGTAGGACTAAATGGCGCAGAAGGAATATGCTTCAAAGTTTTAACAATGTTTTGAAGCCAGGTAAAGAATACAGCGCTAGACTACATTTAAAGAGGCAGTCCCAAGTCTACATTTCACGCTCTGTGGTTTGTTTGGAAAAGCTGTGTAATGCGGTAGGTATAAGCTTACAGGGGTCCATGTCAAAATGGATTTGACACGAAAGTTGACACTGTGCGCTGACTTGTATGTCATTTCCCAGAATCCATTGCTGCAGTGGAAGCACTGTATGCTAGGAGGTAATGGTTAAAGGCAGGGTTGCAAACCTGTCTAAGACATATGATTGTGCTCACAAGTGATATTTTCATTTGGAAAATATCCAAAGTCTGTCATGGGAGACTAGCAGGCCAAAAGTTTCAGTGAGCATGCCAAGCTGAACTCTGCTTTGTTTGTTTATGTAGCCGAGCTCCACTCTTACCTCCGGTGCGGGGAGGGAGGCTGTAGAGTGGTCGGAGCCGTTGGAGCTCTGCGGCGGACTCGTAGGCGGGGGCTGCCATTTTAGATTTAACGTGTGCGCAGTGTAAAGCTACTCAACATAGTTTACCTCACTTCAGGGTGCTGTATTCAGACAGCTGGGGATGCGATAGGAAGGGTGAAAATGATGGGCCCCAGGAACTTTTATGGTACAACTCAGTCTATATTCAGGTCCCAAGGCACAGGCACACTTCACCCACACTAGACAACCACACTAGACAACTTTGTACGGCAGTTGACGTGCTCTTAATTGCTCATTGACACAGTGCTTCCCTACTGTAGGTGCCTACTCTTAACACTCAAAGGAAGGTGCATGTAGTTGGTTGCATACTTGTATTGGACCGGGGCCCCCTCAGAGTAACAACCATTGCACTCTGTCTACTTTGGGCCCTTACTGGAATCCTAGCCGGTTTTGTGCAAGTAGCAACTCTATAATACTCCTGATTGGAAACTGCCACTTGCCTACTTATTGAGGAGAATACATACAGTAGTTGGATCTGCCTGTAGAGCTGATCCGCTGACACCTGGGAGCTCTCTGCATATGGCCCGTTGTGACTTGGCTGTCTCTGCTTCTGTGGTACCTGCATGTTTCCATTGGCCATCTAATTTGGATCCTTTTTATTGGGCACTGTCCCTATCTGTAACATAACAAACAAGGGGGGCCTGATCTCTTCTATTACTTCATGAACATAGTCTCCTATGTACATTCCCCAAGGTCCTCCAGGAACCTCCTCCTCTCCTATATATTCCATGGTGACGACAGTATCCCTGCGGCAACACACGTGGGGCCCAACACATAGCTATTAACCCCTCGCAGCAAATCGGTAACCCCACTGAGGGGAAGGGGGATATATATATATACACAGTGTTCGACAAACCTATACATTTGCTCGTCCCGGGCGAGTGGATTTAACATCATGGCAAGCTCCTATTGGCCCAAGCAGCACACGTTTGGTACTAGGTGGCGAGTAGATTTTTTGTGTGGCGAGTAGATTTTTTGGTGGTTTGTCGACCACTGTATATACACATATATATCCGCCATGTCTGTGCATGCGCAGAAGGGGAGTGGCCGAGTTCGTGCATGCGCAGAAGGGGGATAGCAGAACGTTGGGGGGTGGGGGACTGCAAGTCTGCGCATGCACAGAAAGATAGGAGACGCTGAAAATTGCCGGTTCTGCTTTTTGGTGCTTTTCGCTTTTCGCCGGTGCCATGGAACGGAACCCGCCGTATAAGCGGGGCCCTACTTTATACATTGTGTGCATATGTGAGAGTACAGTACATATGTACATACATATATATATATATATATATTTATTTATTTACTGTACAAACACAAAGTATACTGTTTGATGTTTAAACAGTTTGTCATTTTGAAGGGTAAGGTATTTTATCAAAATGACGCATTATTTTTTGTAAACCAAGGCCCAATATACTTTGTCAAATTGTATAACAGGAATATTATCTTGAAATCAAACACAATACCACTGCTTTTTTTTAAGACACTCTGACCTCTGGTTTCATTCTTAAAAAATCTAGTATTTTCAATAATCTGTCAGTCATCTAAAATAAATATTAAACAGATTGTTCAATTTGGTCCTTTGAGGAACTTAACTTATAAATGACATTGATGAATTCCCCTAAATTACGGCGTAGTAAAAAAAAAGTAGACGTTTTATTAATTGAAACCATAGAGACTGCATTTACTGAATTTGCCTTTGTTATGGTGATTGCACACTTAGCTGTTGATTTCTGAATATTTTCTATTGCACAAAAATAAAATGCTGTCAAATAATATTTATTTTTATTTGCCCATAATAGGTGGGGTTGATGTTCTCAGGTTTACAGCTAATAAGAACACAGAGGGCCATGTTTAGATGGACAAGAAGCAAAACGTGGCTCGCTGCAAGTGCTCGTTTGGATGTCCTTACCCAGAATCCATGGCCACAGTGGAAGCACTGTATGGAAAGAGATAATGGGAAAAGGCAGCTTGCAGACCTGTCTGAGACAGGCAAATGTGCTCACAAGTGGTATTTTTATATGCTGTATGGTGGAGGGTTTTGTCACTTTGTTTTGCTCGCCATAATTAGTTTGGGTCTGGTTGCAGCTAATAAGAAATACGTCTTCGGAATATTCATCAAACAAGATTGTGCCTTTCGTGCATAACTGCTTTGTAACTCCCCCCAGATAATGACGGGACATGTTACAGCAATTCTCATTCATGTAGTTATGCATTAAACACTGCAGCCAAATTGTGACATATAATTCATGTACAGGAGAGTATAGCACCCCTACTTACATCCTTAAATACATGTGACAGCTTATGCTGCTTTCTGATGGCATTAAGTTGAAGTCAGTTGAATGGTGGGTAGCACGTGGTGAGGAATGAGCCTTACTTATAATATAATAATAATAATAATATAATGATGCAGCAGACATCATTGCTACGCTTAATGCATCAACATTGCACAACTAACGCAATAAATTATGTGTGCGTTACCATTTGTTTCAATGGGGCTGTGTCAAATTTTGTATGAAATATTGCACCAGCTTTTACACAAGGTGTAATGTTACCAGGATCAATACCACCTGCTAAGTTGCACTTATTCTATTATACTGTATTGTCTCTTTTGTAAAGTGCTGAGTACATTGTGGGTGCTACAGAAATAACGATATACATCCGTACATAAGCAAAAATACAGATTTCCAATACAAGCATAAGAATAATTATGTACATTTTTACATATGTGGAAGGACATGGAAAAATCTGTGCATCAGTGTCTTCGCATGCCTGTGTGTACGGTGTGTGCACCAGTGTGTATGTGTGTGTGTGTGTTAGTGAATTTGTGTAATGGAATTCAAGAACATCAGAGCCTGGTAATAGGGGTCAGCAGCGATAAATGACATTATCCAAACAATTAGAAAGAAAAGATAGCAAATGTTTAAATGGATCTGCATCTACTGCCCTGTAACATCACTAACTTGTATTGAATGCAGTGATTATGAGGTGATCAGACAAACTACACACAGGAAGTGAAACGTTACGCAAGCTACCAACCTAGCATTATACTTTCCTTTAGCTCCCCCAACAAAACACTGTCAGAAAAATCCTGACTGTAGAAAATGTGTGACATTGAGTCCAGTGGATCAGAAAATAGACTATATTTGCATATATACTAGAGATGTATTTATATATTAAAACATTATATATATATATAAATATAGTCAGTTGCTAATGTACCTATCTATTGTACATACCTATGGCGACTTTGGGAATAAGCCCCTTTGTATCTGTAGTATATGAGCACCAACAGATTAATAATACAGACTAATATAGTGAAGTAGTCTCCAATGACCTCTTCTAGCCGTATGTATATTGAATACGATGTAATCTGGCTGAGTATTTTTTAGTGAGGGGGGAATAAAGCTTCCCTTTAAAGCAAGTAAATCCATTGTGTAAAAAATGTAATGTGCCCAGCGGTTTCTCTGCTGGACAACTGGTGGGTATATTCTCTGCCATGCCGAAGTTTATGAGCCAACAGACCACTCTCCTTTGTCTCATTTGAAAAAAGAAAAAGAAAAATGCAATATCAAATATATTGCGAGAGGATATTCCCTGCCGTGTGTTTGCCATTACTTTAATATAACATATGTTAACCTCAGCAGAACATGCCCCAAGGAGCACGCTGGGTCACATTCTGAGTTCTGTTCTCTGAGCTTCCCAGAAGAGTGACATAACCTTTCCTTTATTCTCCTCTTAATCCAATGAAAGTCTTATTGTGTTCTGCGATCAAACTGCTGCTTCACTTTCTTCACATACATCCTGCTCCCTGCCTCATCAAGGCAACAGTATCCATCTTTCAAAGATTTGCAGAAATCCCACTTTTGTTCGCTAAAGCTCTTCTTTAACCCCCCAAAATGGAATATGTTCGTATAACTAGATCCGGACATGTCTAGATAGTAATGCATTTGTTCATACTACAAATGGGAATTACATTTTTTTATGGGGGACTGTCTTTTTTTAAATTTAAGCATGTGTGCAGTACATAGATCATCTCCACAGTTTGTACAAGAATCCATTTTTTTGAGGCAATCCAAAATAATCTTAAACAAAATAAAAAATATTTTTGTTTGTTTTAATATATGCAGCCTTTGATTACTTTGATTGAAAACTGGTTACCTAAACTGCCGATCGGTTTGTTCTCCCGTGATCGATAGGTAATATTCTGTTTCCCAGGGTTCACTAAATGGCTGCCTTTCAATTGCAAATCAATCCTTCAGCAGTGTAACTCAGCAGCTACAATGTATTCTTATATTACTACGGTAACATTATCTATTGTTACAGTTTGCAGCTGAAACTGCTGGGAATATTGGCAACAAGTTATCACAAACAGGGAAGTGTTACAAATATCTTGCACTGCTGTGGAGGTATGCTAAACCCTGCTATAGAAATCAAAGGACGCTCAGTATATTAAAACTCCTTAAAGTGGCATAAAGAGTGGAATTTGAAAAATAAAAAGGTAACAAAACTGATTTATTAAAATTTTTTTTTTTAAACACGCAGGATATTGCTTGGATTTCTCCTTTAGGCCGCGATTATAGTTGCGGCGTGCGCGACTGAGCATGTGACGTCACACGCGCGAAACATGCACCGAGGCTGGAGGCGATCAGGAGGCCTGGCGGAGGCGTGGCCGTGTCATGACTCGTGAGTGGTTCGCCCTCATTGGCTGAAGCGCGCTCGTGAACCGGCCAGCGCATGGCACAGACAAACGTATTTTTCTGGCCGGGAATCTCTCGCGCTCTATGGCCTGCCTCATACAGGTACAGCCTTTTCTTTGCGGCTTGCGCCCACTATAATCGTGGCCTTAAGGTGTTTCTGTTAATACATGTATGGTTGAATATGTATGAATATAGATAATAGGAGTATATATACTGTACACACGCACACTTTTACATGTTTGCACCTCCCTATATAGGAAACATTTTCTTGCCTTGATCAATAAGGAAATTACTTTTGAAGCTACTTTTGAAACGCCAGATGTTATAAGCTAGGTACCACTGCACAGGGGAGTTAACAACTACATAATATAATTCTTCCCCCAACAGCTGGCTAACCACTGTCTGTGTGATATCCTTAAATCCTGAGGAGTACGATGCAATGAACGAAGGAAATGAGTAGGCACTCAATATGGGTGTGTGTTAGTATTTAAATCCCTGGTGGACATAGCCAGCTGCTAGCAGATGTTGAAATACCAGACAGGTAAATTTCAAGATGAAATGTAAGTCATGTGGGTATTTCTAAATGCTTTCTAAAGAGCAATCTGGAAAGAGAGCTATGCAAAATTACTTCACTTCAACCTGCTTACCTTAAAATATATATGTTATCTATTGGACTTCCTGGTTAACTGGTCCATATGAAGTGTTCATCTTAGTTAGCATTTGGGATAGTAGGTGTAGCCCCCTATGGGACTACTTTTTATATTAAGGGGTTAACAGCCTTAATGGGTTGACTGTGTGGGCTCACTCAGGTTGCTCCCCTACCCCATCATGCGATGTAGGATGACTATGTAGAAGGGATTGCCACTCCCTTGTATGTCTTGTGATCAGTGATGTCACTATAGGGAGATAGAAGGGTTTATAAACTGTAGCTCCACCCAATGTTCTAGAAACAGGTTCTTCAGAGTTCAGAGCGGGGGGGGGGGGGGGCTCACTGTGAGTCCTGTAAAAATGTTTGTGTGTATAGATTAAAGTATTAAGATGTGTCCTGTCATCCTTTGTTGTTTTCAGTTAGGAACATGCCCCTTTAGGTAAGCGCCAGTAGTATGGGCCTGAGATTCTTCTCACTATTGAACGGGAGGAAGCATGCTTTTAGTAAGAAGTTATCAGTGGTAGTAACTCCAGGGTGTGTTTGGATCGGCCAAACCGGAAGGTCCCTAGTGCAATCTTGATCAGATAGGTATGGAAGAGAATGCGGTACACAGTAGCGGGTTCCTAATTCAGCAGCCCAAAGTTTATTCAAGAGAGGTCCATTTAAAGTGGCAGTCCAAGCGGCACTTTAAAAAAACAAACCAAAAAACTTTTGTCTTTGTTTTAATATATGCAGCCTTTGATTACATTTATTGAAAACTAATTATCTAAGTTGCCGCTCGATTAATTCTCCTGTAATCGATCAGCAAACATCCTGTTTACAGGATTCACTAAATCAGGGGTGCGTGCCTGCCAGCCCCTGTGCTCGCACCCACTCCTTACCTAAAATCCAGCGTCAAATGCCCCGCTACATCATTTGACGCACATTGCCATGGTGACACATCACGTCACATGACCCTGTGGCGTCATATGATGCCGCATTGCCATAGCGACGCGTCGCCAAAGACAAGGTAGAAGACACAGCAGAGGCCTCACGTGTTCCCCGGCACTTCATTTACATGCCGTGGAGAAGAGCGGGGGCCTCTGCAACCATCGCGAAACCCCCAGAAAAATCTTGTGCCCCCCCTGATAAGGTAATATTATCTATTGTTACAGTTTGCAGCTCAAACTGCTGGGAATATTGGCAACAAATGATCACAAACAAGAAAGTGTTGCAAAGATCTTGCACTGCTGGGGAGTTGTGCTAAAGCCTGCTATAGAAATCAAAGGAAGCTCAGTATATTAAAATTCATTAAAAAAATGGTATTAGGAGTTAATTTATTTTTTAAATGTGGTATTATCTAGTACTTCAGAACTGATTTATAGTTAAAAAAATGACACGTGGGAAATTGCATGGATTGCTCCTTAAACGTGGCATCACTAACTCTGTGCAGTTTAACCCTGCCAGTTTAACCCTTACAGCGGGTAACAAGCCAAGTACCTCCCTAGCGTAGGAGTGAGAACTACATAAGGGATAAAGTCCTGCATATTATTATTTGCGAGGAGTTATCAGTCAAGTGTGAAGCATGTCAATGTGTATGACGCATTATGATGTCCAGTAAAGCACTATATATATTTTTAAAAGTACCTGGCACCACATTTAAGAATCCACGCCCAGCCTGCACCTACCCAGCACCCTGAACAGCTATGCCTACTGAGCACTGCCTATGTATATAGTCAATCTCCTTTGGAGCCGGGTAAGGAGGTTATGGCAAATATTAGTAGCTGCAAGAGGCAAGCTAGAGACTTTGATCAATGAACCCCAAATAAAACATGACACTAACTGGGCACAGATCTCATACACACAAGTAGTAAAGGGGTTAACACTGTACTGGGAATCTCTACAGAGACCGCGTGATTCCTAAAGATGTAATCCCCTCAGCATGACCAACTCTTCAACAACAAAAAAACCTCCACCATTCATCACCCGTTCTTCAGTCGGGATGTAAAATCCGAGCTGTGTGTAAAAAGGAGAAGCAATTTGTGTACATATTTTGCATAACACATGAAAATTTATGACTGCCTCTTTGAAATTCTGCTTAAAAGATAAAGCTATCATCATTTGTCACGGCGCCACATATGAAAGAAATCTGGCACTTGGTCTCAATTTCCTTCCAATTGTTACTACCATAAATGTTGGTATTGGGGGTAACTAGATAAGTGTCTACTCTGAAAAGGGGGCTGCCTATTACACTGGATGCTGCTCAGTGCTAGGCCTCACTGACAGATTTACTGCCTGCTCTGGAGCTGCTGTGGCATAATGGAATTGGCAGGTGCAGTATACCACAGCGTGGTTTTCTGTCTCGAGGTCCTGTGTTGTGCACAGGTGCAAGAGCAGCTGGAGGCTGGAGTCGGCAACTCTCTTACCCAAAGTTGTAAAACAAAAATGTATACGCATATTCTTTGGATTCAGTTTCCCTTTCTGATGCCCGAGACAGTAGTTTTATGAAAGCCACAATAATTGTTACAAATAAAGATTTTTTTTTTATGTATCTCCTCCCTTATGCAGTAACAGTCCTGAATATACAGCTAAAATATAGGAACTACTTATATGTATGTAACATTCGTTCCTCAAGTTTGTATAGGATACAGTATGCATTTTTCTCTAATATTATTGTCTTAAAGGAGCAATCCATGCAATATCCAATGTGTTTTTTTAATTTTTTAATTAATCAGTTCTGTAGTATTCGATAATACTTACTACATGTTTTTTTAGGTCAACTCCTAATGTCATTTTAATGAGTTTTAATAGAATGAGCATCCTTTGATTTCTATAGACGGTTTTAGCCCACTTCCCCAGCAGTGCAAGATCTTTGTAACACTTTCGTGTTTGTGACAATTTGTTGCCAATGTTCCTAGCAGTTTGTGCTGCAAACTGTAACAATAGATAATGTTACCTTACTAATACAAGAATACATTGTAGCTGCTGAGTTACACTGACTGAAGGATTGATTGAAACTGAAAGGCAGCCACTTAGTGAACCGTAAGAAGCGGCATCTTTGCTGATCGATTATGGAAGAACTAATCAATCGTCAGCTTAGGTAATTAGTTTTCAACCAAGGTAATCAGCAGCTGCATATATTAAAACAAAATTGTATTTTTATTTTTAAAGGGTCGCTTGAATTGCCCCTTTAAAATGCTTATACCAATATGTAAATTGCTACACTCTTTAGTAATAGTGTTGAAGACACTCACAGAAGAGCATGCACAGTAAATACATTGGGGGTTATTAATTAAACTGCGGTAGTGCCAATTACAAATCGCCACAACTTCTTTATTCTACATTTCTTATTATGTCTGCTGTGTGTGTACAGGACCTCACACCTAATCCCATTGTGATTAAAATAAAACAGAAATGCCTGGGGACTCTGATAATGTCTAAACTGGTGGTACCAACTTTTGCTTTTTTTTGCTTTTTTTTGCTTTTTTGCACGTAAGATTCCCACGTGACCTCGGATGAAAAACGGATCCAGCCAGCCTACATTTAGATTGGGATGGTGCATCTGTACTGTATATGTTATTTCAAGATGTGCCGCCTTTCTAGCATCCTACTATTAAAATGGGTACGTCTGCCATTTCACTATTTGTTTATTTAGAAAGAATTTGAATTTTTTTTATCAGTGACATAAAATTCCCATAAAAAGGGAAGAAAAAAAAGAAATAGACAGAAAAGGTACTAAAAATATTTGCACTTTTAAATACGCCACCAATGCATGTTCAGTGATTTCTTTTGAACAGTGACCTATAAACCGTTCAATATATACATGCTGTATTATCTGTCTATAGAACGTTTCAAGTTCCTATTACCTTGTGCAATGCCCTGTATACTCACAGTGCCAAACAGGAAAAGGGTACAATGTACTGTACATTGGACAAACACAAAGTGGGTACTGACAGTTATTATCCAGGCTGTGGCTTTTCATAGAAGGTAATATGCAATAACTCGGTTACTATTTAACTATTTATAAAGTTTAGCTTAGATTAGGTTTTCTTAGGCAGACATTTGTAAAAATGTAAACATATATTACAATTACATATAAAACATGAAAAACAACAAAATAGAACAGCAGTTATATGGAGGATTCACCTTGACAAGGGGGACTTTTCAAAGGGTCAATGCAAATATACTGTATGACGTTCATTTTATTGTGTTTGCAGGGGTAATGCTATTGCTATATAGGACCCACGTTACGTAGCTGCTTAAATGGGAACATTATTTACGGAGAGGTTAAGGTGAACAACACAAACCACTGTACAGTTCAACCTGTGGACATCAGAGGTTTATAAGCTGCAATGAATACCACGCCATACTGTCCACATAATGCACAACACCTGTGAGACGCTTACAAATTTGGAAAGCACACCACCTCCTAAGAGACCAGGCAACTGTCAGCACATGATCCAGCAGGGATGAGCTCAGAGTGCTGGTCTCTTACTGTCTTTCGATTCTTCCATGGGGCATATTGTACATGAGGATACATTAGACAGTGGGTCAAATTCGATTAAAAAAATATAGCAGTGGCTTATCTGACTTCAAAAGATTGTAAAGTTATTTAATATTAAGAAATGCAATTTTGTACCATATTTTAAAAATATTTCTAAAAACAAATTATGCCAATAAAGCATAAGGACTGAGGGACATCTTAAAATACATGTTCTTTATATAGAAATTGAAACTATAAGTTTGTTTGTAAATAAATATAAATAATACTCTGGGGTTCTAAATTAAAAAGTTGTGTTACTCCGGACACCATAGTCCCATCACACTTTGACTGCTATACACAGGGAAAAGAAATTCAACTGTTTATCTCACCTGCTGAGTCTTACCCAGGGTTGCCAATTGTACAGAATATAGCAGGACAGACCTAAATTTGGTGGCTGTCTCCACTCAAGTCAGTTGGGACAGAAAATGTCCTGAACTTGGAGACAGTTTGTTTTCTGTTTTCAGCTGAGTTTAGCAATGAGCCAGGGTGAAATAGAGATGTACACAGTCTTTGGATGGTGAACTATCAATCTGTCACACACAGTTTGTGTTCTTTGCACCACTTGTTGCCCTTGGTTCCTAGCCATGTCCTGCAAGCATGCATATTTGTTGAATCAGTTAAATAGTAAACCCTAACTGCACACATGGTTAATGGTGCCACCAGAGCTGTAAAGCTTTTTTTAATTTGACATCAGTGCAGAGTATTTACACAACATTTCAGGGGTGCAGTTCCTTTACCTGCACCCCAAAATATGAAACTACCCTGCACTGATGTTGAAATAAAAGAAGTACAAAAATAGAACGTTAGTCAGCACCACTAAAGTCTAAAATTAAATTTCAAAATGGTGCACACGGCTAAAAGGATCTCCCAAATTTTCACAAAGTACACAAATTAGAGCCACTACCCTCAGCACTCTGATATTCACATAAGTGATGTTCAAAGTGAATCCTCTCATTTTACTGGTAAACACCAACCAATGATGAGACAATGTATGCAGAGTAATACCAAAAAAACAATGGCCCACATTCCCACACTAATGGAGCAACCCAACAAAATGGAAAGAGGGGGAAAAAACAGTTGGAAACATAAACACATAAAAGAAACACAAGCACTGATCCAATGCCAATGCTAAAAAAATGAACCAAAGCAGTGTAAACCAAAACAGCTAAAGATAGCTACTAAAAAACAGTGTTCAAGTTTTGTATCGGCCACTGTGGTCCTTCTGCAGGCCCATTCCCATCTGAGTCTGGTGTTTTCCTTTTGCATGGTGCTCTGGTTTGTCCAAAATGCAAACACATAAGAACACTGGAACCTGGTGATTGTGTGGCGCGATGCTGAGCAGCAGGAGAGATCAGCGGATGCTGGATTAGGGAGTCTCATATTTCTGGGACAAGATTTGTGTGGCATTTTGGAAAAACCAGAGGACCATGCAAAAGGGAAGTACCACTCTCAGGTGAGAATGGGCCTGCTATCAACTGCTACCCACAAGCTTCTCAACCACCTGCCTTCCATGCACTTCCAGAACCACCTACATACCCCTGGGCTTCCACATCCTCCTGGCTTCCCCACGCTTCCACATCTTGCTGCCTTCTGCGTGCATCCCCATCCTCCTGCCTCCCCCCCACTTCCCCATCCTCCTGCCTTCCCTATACTTCCACATCCTCCTGCCTTCCCCGCACTTCCACATCCTCCTTCCTTCCCCACCTTTCCCCATCCTCCTGCCTTTCCCGCACTTCCACATCCTCCTTCCTTCCCCACCTTTCTCCATCCTCCTGCCTTCCCCGCATTTCCCCATCCTCCTGCCTTCCCCATGCTTCCATATCCTCCTGCCCTCCCAGCGCTTCCACATCCTCCTGCATTCCCAACGCTTCCTCATCCTCCTGCCTTTCCTGCGCTTCCCCATCCTCCTGCCTTCCCTGCCCCTCCACATCCCCCTGCCTTCCCCGCACTTTCACATCCTCCTGCCTTCCCCACGATTCCTAATCCTCCTTCCTTTCCTGCGCTTCCCTATCCTCCTGCCTTCCATGCCCCTCCACATCCCCCTGCCCTCCCCACACTTTCACATCCTCCTGCCTTCCCCACGATTCCCCATCCTCCTGTCTTCCCTGTACGTCCACATCCACTTCCCTACCCCGCGCTTCCACATCCACCTGCCTTCCCCGCGCTTCCACAGTTACATGCCTTCCCCGTGCTTCCACATCCACCTGCCTTCCCCGCGCTTCCACAGCCTCCTGCCTTCCCTGCACTTCCAGATCCACCTGCCTTCCCTGTGTTTTCACAACCACCTGCCTACCCCACGCTTCCACAACCACCTGCCTACCCCGCGCTTCCACATTCTCCTGCCTTCCCCATATTTCCACAACCACCTGCCTACCTCGTGCTTCCACATCCCCCTGCCTTCTTCACGCTTCCACATCAGCCTGCCTTCCCCGTGCTTCCACATCCTCCTGCCTACGTCTTCAACATCCTCTTGCCTACTCTGTGCTTCCACATCCTCCTGCCTTCCCCGCGCTTCCAGATTCACCTGCCTACCCTTGGTTTCCACAACCACCTGCCTACCCAGCGCTTCCACAACCACATGCCTGTCCCGTGCTTCCACATCCTCCTGTCTTCCTTGTGCTTCCACATCCTCCTGCCTTCCCCGTGATTCCAGATCCACCTGCCTACTCTGGGTTTCCACAACCTCCTGCCTACTCCATGCTTCCACATCCTCCTGCCTTCCCCGCGCTCCCACATCCTCTTGCCTTCCTTGCGCTTCCACATCCTCCTGCCTTCCCTGCGCTCCTACATCCTCCTGCCTTCCACGCGCTTTCACATCCTCCTGCCTTCCCCGCACTTCCACATCCTCCTGCCTTCCCTGCGCTTCCACATTCTCCTGTCTTTCCCGCGTTTCCACATCCTCCTGCCTTCCCTGCGCTTCCACATTCTCCTGTCTTCCCCGTGTTTCCACATCCTCCTGCCTTCCCCGCACTTCCACATCCTCCTGCCTTCCCTGCGCTTTCACATTTTCCTGCCTTCCCTGCGTTTCCGCATCCTCCTGCCTTCCCTGCGCTTCCACATCCTCCTGCATTCCACACGATTCCACATCCTCCTGCCTTCCCTGCGCTCCCACATCCTCCTGTCTTCCCCGTGCTTCCACATCCTCCTGCCTTCCCCGTGCTTCCACATCCTCCTGCCTTCCCTGAGCTTCCACATCTTCCTGCCTTCTCTGCACTTCCACATCCTCCTGCCTTCCCTGCACTTCCACACCCTCCTGCCTTCCTTGCGCTTCCACATCCTCCTGCCTTCCTCACACTTCCACATCCTCCTGATTTCCCTGCACTTCCACATCCTCCTGCCTTCTCTGCACTTCCACATCCTCCTGCCTTCCCCACACTTCCATATCCTCCTGCCTTCCCCGCACTTCTACATCCTCCTGCTTTCCCTGCGCTCCCACATCCTCCTGCCTTCCCCGCGTTTCCACAACCTCCTGCCTTCCCCGCACTTCCACATCCTCCTGCCTTCCCCGCACTTCCACATCCTCCTGCCTTCCCCGCACTTCCACAACCACCTGCCTTCCCCACACTTCCACATCCTCCTGCCTTCCCTGAGCATCCACATCCTCCTGTCTTCCCCGCGATTCCACATCCTCCTGCCTTCCCCACACTTCCATATCCTCCTGCCTTCCCCGCACTTCCACATCCTCCTGCTTTCCCTGCGCTCCCACATCCTCCTGCCTTCCCCGCGTTTCCACATCCTCCTGCCTTCCCCGCACTTCCACATCCTCCTGCCTTCCCCGCACTTCCACATCCTCCTGCCTTCCCCGCGTTTCCACATCCTCTTGCCTTCCATACGCTTCCACATCCTCCTGTCTTCCCCGCACTTCCACATTCTCCTGCCTTCCCTGAGCTTCCACATCCTCCTGCCTTCCCTGTGTTTCCACATCTTCCTGCCTTCCCCGCACTTCCACATCCTCCTGCTTTCCCCGTGTTTCCACATCCTCGTGCCTTCCCCGCACTTCCACAACCACCTGCCTTCTCATGCTACAACATCCTCCTGCCTTCCCTGCGCTTCCACATCCTCCTGCCTTCCCCGCGCTTCCACATCCTCCTGCTTTCCCCACGCTTCCACATCCTCCTTGCATATCTATGTTTTTCTTTTATCTTTTCTATATATCTGATACTGTGCTCCCCACAATATTTCTATCGACTCTGGTGCTGAGGTAGCAGGTGTGTCAAACACATCATACAATACAGTGATGGGCAAAATAACTATTGTCCAGATATGGATAATAGCTCATTTGCCCATTATTAAATCAAACATTAGCCAGGCAGCACAAATAAAGTAAATAAAAACTGTTGATGTACCCACTGTGCCAATCAATTGGTTAATTGGCATTTGTAATGTGTTGATTTTTATATGTAATGTGCTGTATTTTGGGTCAGTTTTTTCTTAACTTCACCATTTATTGCTATAGTGTTAAATCATGCCCATATTATATGGGCATGATGTACCCACTGTACCAACGAATGGGTGGAGGGTGGGGGTAGTTGCCTGGGGAGGGTGGTTAGGCCCCCTGGATGGGTAGTGGGGGAGGGTGGGTTAATCCCTTAATTACTGTAGTGGTTATTAACCGCTAAGGTGATTAAAGGGTTAGGGGCCCTTAAATTGTATTTTTGTATATATTCTTGCTGGCATCGGAGGACATCGCCCTACAGTATGCTGATGAGGATGCCATTCAAGATGGCAGGGGTAAGTAGAACATTTTTTATTTACTTTATTTATGCTGCCTGGCTAATATTTGATTTAATAATGGGCAAATAAGCTATTATCCATATCTGGATAATAGTTATTTTGCACATTACTGTACTGTATGATGTGTTTGGTGTGGTGGGAGGTGTATTTATTGAAATGTATGCCATATTTATTTATTTTACAACAGGATTGGTACTTCAGGCAAGAGGGGACCCACAGGGACCACCCGAGGACCACCCGGGGACACCCGCCAGCCTATGTTATCAATCCTGTGTTAAAATACATAAATAATGGTTTTAATGGTTTTATGTGGGGGCACAGGGGGTGGGTTGTGTATTGGTGGTTATTACATATTTTAAAATATATTTTAATACTAGTGTATTGTAGCAGGGGGTGTCTGGTGCAGAACCTTGTTGATTTGAGGTCCGAGGACCCCCTGCTTCCCAAGATACAGGCCCCGTTATGGGGTGACGGTATCACCTATTCATGTAAATGTCCCATGTCACGTGACCGTGGGAATCAAATGCATAGGAGATACCGGCACCCCATAACGGGGCCTGTATCTCGGGAAGCAAGGGGTACCCGTACATGAAATCAATGAGGTTCTGCTCCGAAGACCCCCTGCTCATCTACACTATTAATAAAATGTAAATTTAAAAAACATTGTTTTCGGCCGAGTTTTGTATAGGGAGAGGCGGCTCTTTCTCTCTACAGCAGAGAGAACTCACCGGGTGAGCCCGTTTCAGAGGGGCGATCTTCATGTCTCTGGCTACTCGCAATTTTTGAAAATGTTGCTATTACTGGTGTAGCTCGGTCACCGTATGGCTACTTTTTTGCCCTTGGGGTGGCAGTAAACTCTGGTACAATCAGGTTGCTAGAAGTTGATATGGGGTTTTCACCCTCCTTGGTGCTGCACTTGAGTGTGTCACGGTTGTGCTCGCCACAAACCAGGGTTGGACCGCGGGGCTGAGGTGGGGTTGTATAAGCACCGACCTTAGACCGCGCAGGCTGATCCGGATTGCGCAGTTCGTAGTCGTACATTACAGGGTCGGGCCTGGAGAGAGCAGCATAGTCAGTGGACGAGCCAGGACCAGGATAGGAGACATCATGGTAAACGTAGTCCAAGCAGGGAGTCGGCAACAAGAGATCAAGCATGTCTTCCTGCTTCAGCGAAATTGCTGCAGGTCGGGAACGGGGTTTGTGCGAGTGGCGTCCATGGCCCATGGCACCGGTCTCAGGAAGGAGAAGGCTGACCAGAGTGGGCACACCACCAGGCAGCACTGGTAAACCAATGCTTCAGCGCAGGAGTCCAGAACGAGCCTGTGCGGGGAGAGAGAGCTACAGAACTCAGGACTCAGCGACAGGCCTCTGCTATGGGAAGGGCAGCAGGCCTCAGGAAACAGGGAGCTGAAGTTACGCTGGAGATCCACCTCTTCAGCACATGAACCAGAACACGGCCTCTGCAATGGAGAGAGAGCAGCAGGCCCCAGGAACCAGAGACAGGCCTCTGCTATGGGAAGGGCAGCAGGCCTCAGGAAACTGAAGTTACGCTGGAGATCCACCGCTTCAGCACAGGAACCAGGACACGGCCTCTGCAATGGAGAGAGAGCAGCAGCCCCAGGAACCAGAGACAGGCCTCTGTTATGGGAAGGGCAGCAGGCCTCAGGAAACAGGAAGCTGAAGTTATGCTGGAGATCCAACGCTTCAGCACAGGAACCAGGAACTTGAACTAGAACAATAACAGAGATAGAAACAAGAGAGAATCAAGCCAGGGGCTTGTGGCAGAACACTTAGTAACATCCAGGAAGGATTATGCTCGGCAGAGAAGCATTGTGGGAAAGCTGTATTTAAAGGTCAGCGAACCTATAGCAAAAGGGGCGTGTGAGGGCATTGCTCTAATGACTGAACCCAAGCTGGGGCTGCAGTAATAGCTTGCACAGCTGCAGAATATATCATGGGGAGTGTTCCAGGACTGTACAGGTCTGTAAGGCAAGGTAAGCAGTAAACCGAGGTGTCTATTCCTTACAGTACCCCCCCCCCCCTTCACGTGAGACCTCCGGGCAAATACGACCACTCATAGAGTTGGGGGACCTGGAATTGTTCCTGAACTGTCTAGGATTGGGGGTAGAATCGTGGTCCAGAGATTCGTGGGCACTCTTTTGCGTACCCCTACCCCCGGTGAGAACTGCGGCCAGACAGGACCATCCATGGATTTCGGGGACACTGAGTTGTTCCTAAAGTGCTTTAGGCGGGAAGGGAGTCTGTAAACGAGCAGTTCCTTGACTAGTACTGTTCTAGGAAATGAGAGTGGTGGTAGAGATGCCACTGGTACGTGGCTTGCCAGGCAAAATGGCTTGGAAATCCAAGGCTGTGAGGAACCAGGGGGTTCCGGAGCAGAAACGACAGAAGGACCCCCGCTGGGGGCCCAGTCCCTAGTAAAGGTATCAGGGTTCAGGACAAGCGGCACTGATAGTTGATCAAGTATACCAGGGCGACCCTCCGGGCAGACAAAGTCTTTGCTGACATCTGCACATAGGAATTTGAGAGAAGCTTCTCCTCCAGAGGTTTTCCAGGTAGTTGTCAGTGAGGGTATAGGGTGGGTGGGGGTATTGCCATGGGTATGGAAGATGACAAGGCAAGCAGAAAACCAGGCTTAGAGACCGAAATCTTGCGGTACGTACGGAGTATTTCCAAGACAGAGGAAATAACAGGAGCAACAGAAGGTTCCGAGAGGAATAACCATGGGTTCGCAGGGGTAGAGAAGCAATCAGCAGTGGAGCTCCCAAATACTGTAGAAATCTCAGAGAGAGATTATATTGTCTGGGATAGTAGGAATAGGCACTGGGGCTTTAATATCTGGACCCTGAGAATCAGACAGAGCAGGGACAGCGAGCAGAGGAATAGAATCCGGAGCAGGATCCTGAGTATCTATAACAGGAACATCTAGGACTGCAGGGACACTGGTAGGAGAAGAACTAGCGTCAGGAGCTGGTACCTGGGAATCAGTGACGGGAGTAATGATGGGAGTTAGAGAGACAATAAGCGGTAAATTGGAACTGGGGAAACTCTTAATGGCAGAAACCTTAGAAGGAAAAAGAGTCTTATCCAAAACTGCAAGGACCCTAACAGGGGAACTAGTCATGACAAGATCAAAAGGAAGTATGCTTACTAGTGCGAAAATTCTGATAACGGAACTGCTAGACAGTGATGTGGGTGTCTGGGTTGCACTAGTGGGGAAATCAGATACAGTGGTATGTGACTTAGAAGCAATCAGGGAAGTTGTAGGTTTGCTGGACATGTGTGAAAAGGTACCCTTAAACACAGGAGTTTAGGGGCTTCCGGTGACGTCACCAGGGATGGTCGGGTAAACTAGGAGCTCGGTGGACCCGCTCATATAACCTTTTATAAAGCAACCTTCATCACTCGATTTTCCCCCTGTTTTCTGGCTCAGGACAAGGGAGAAAACACCCAGAATGTCCGGTAAAGGGAAGAAACCCACAAATCAAGAGGTTACAAAGTACTTTTCGCCGCCGCAGAAGAGAATGGAGGAGCCGGCAGAAAGGCAAGATGGCGGCGGAGCACGAGGCCCATCAGCCGCCACGAGTGCCCGTAATCAACCTGGAGAGAACCCGGGGGCAGGGGAGCCAGTGACTAGAGAATATATGGAGGAGCTCTTCGCCGCTATGCACACCAAGCTCCATCAGTCACTGCAAGCTGACTTAAAGGAGGCAGTGCGGGACATCAGGGAAGAGATCTCTACCCTAACAACGAGAACGACAGTGATCGAGGCAAAGGTGGAGGGTGCCATGACAAGACAGACTGCAGCAGAAGAGGAAATAATCTGCCTAGGAGAGGAAATAGTGGCCCTAAAAGAAAACCAAGAAGAGCAGGAGAACCGGGACAGGCGGCAGAATATACGCGTCAGAAATGTCCCTGAAACAATTGCCCCCTCTCAAGTTAAAGCATACAAATTGGAACTGTTCACAATGTTATGCAGGGACATCCCAGAGAAAGACCTGGAAATGGACAGGGCCCACCGTGCCCTAGGGCCTAAATCAGATGACCCCAAAAGGAGAAGGGACATAATTGTAAGACTACACAGCTATTCCTCAAAAGAAAGGATTCTATCTGCCAGCCGAGACATGGAGCCCCTTACCTTCCAAGAGGAAAACATCCAGCTGTACAGCGACCTTTCAAGGCAAACAGTAATCCGGCGCCAAGAGCTGAAACCTCTCACCTCACTTTTACGCTAAAAGGACGTGAAATACCGATGGGGCTTCCCCTTTAAGTTGATTGTCAACAAAGGGGGAAGGTTTTTCACCATGCGATACCCAGAGGACATGCTGCCGTTTGCCCAGGCGCTAGGACTGACCTCCCTCCATCGTGGCTGGAGTCCCCCCCCAGCTAGGGGTCAGAAAGACGACAGAGGCGGACCTGCATGAGCCTCCGAAAGAATCGCGGCCCTCCAGCAAAATGTACCAAGAAATAAATAAATAAAGAAAGAAATAAACTTTTAACTTACCTGGTTGCCCCTGGATGTCCCGGGACCCGAGAATCACTGTGCCTCAATCCCTGGCCCTGAAAAAGCACTGCAACCCCATCGCGACTCTACCGCCCCAGAGGACGCTCACCATCTGACTCACCCGCCAGGCTCCCTCGCACGAGAAAGAAGGCCATCGCGAGATCTCCCGATGTTTTCCTGTTCACCAAGGCCGACCGCAGCAGCAACACCCCAGAGGGTCTCAGATGCCCCGCAGAAGCTCCGAGGAGGCAGTTCAGCAGACGGAGTCCGGTTTGAGAGTTCCTGAAGCCCACCGACCCCCAGGGAGAATCGACCCTCAGCCCCCGATGACCGCCGTAACACACATCCCAAAGCGGGTCGCCCCGCCGGTCGGTGGAAAGAACCACTCACCTCAGCCTTGTCCCGAAGCGGCGGCCCATTTGGAGAAGACATGCTACGGACCCCTGACTCCGATGCACAGGGCGACCAGCCCCTTCCGAGCAGTGACGATCCCGATACAGCGGAGGGTTCGTGGGGACTTTGGGAGGGTGGGGAGAGGGATATCTTTATTCTAACCGTAAGGGTCCTAGGAAAGGGACAATCACGCCACCCTCCCCCGGCCCGCCCAAATCCACATCCCTGTCCCCCCCCACATAGGCACACTAGTGATGACCCCTTAATAGCAAGAGAAAAATTGGGCAAAAAATTGTATAATGCACCCTGTACATCCCCCCTCCCCCTCCTACCTCCCCCCACCTCCTCCCCCCATCTTCCCCCCCACTTCCTGCCCCCCCATCTCTCCTCCCCCCCATCTCTCCTCCCCCCCAACCCCAGGGATCCCCCCCCCACCTGCCCTCCCTTCCCCCTCCATCCCCCCTGTCCCTGCCTACCCATTATCCCCCCTCCCCCTCGGGCCCCTATCCCACCTCCCCGGCCACATGAGGAATCACAAATGTGCTAAAGAGAAGCTACACACAGAAGCATACCATCCTGTCAGCGCAAGGAGCAACAAAAACCGGGAACATAAATCATAGTTAGACAACTCAAAATAAAGTCATAATGCAGGCCAATTAGAATGTACATTTGGTGCACTAGACTCTACCATGAATAGAAATGCAAATACACAAACAACGGTATTAAAGTGAGCTCCACCTAGTGAACATACTAAAGGCCACTGGTACTATTGAATCTGATTAAAACATAAGTTGCAAATGTGAAGAAATGTGAAGAAAATTGGATATGTTTCCCCTAATGGGCAAGTTTGAAAGTTCCCAACACAGTGGATCGTGGGTTTTTTGTTTCTTTTTCTGTCATTAAATATAACCCTGATGTTCAAAGGCAATGTCGATATAAGGTGAATTGAGAAGGAGACCCTCCTCTCTCCCCTCCCTTACTTACATGTGCCCCCCCCTCCCCTTCTCCCCTCTCCCACTCCCTCCCCCCTTCCCTCTTCCACCCCCCCACTCCCCCTCCCCTCTTTTCCCGCCCCTCCCCTTCCCTCTCCCCCCTCCCACGCCCCTCCCTCCCCCTCCCCCTCCCCTCCCCCCCTCTAATCCCCCCCTTCCCTCCTCCCTCCCCTCCGCCCTCTCCTCTCCCCTCCCTACCCCCTCCCTCACCCACTCCTCTCCCATCCCCCTCTTCCACCCCCCTTCCCCCCCCACCTGCCCTCCCCCCTCTTTTCCCCTCAAGTACCCCCCTCCCACCCCCTTCCCTGGTTACCCCCTCCCCTTCCCCCTCTAGCCCCCCCTGCCCCCCCTCCCTCCCTCTGACTGAAGAAGGGATACCGACAGGCAACACGCCCGGCTTAAAGCGGGGGATAATATACTTGTCTAGTGGAACCGCAATGAGGTCAACAGTGCGAGAAGGCGGCATCAAAACTGTATTTGCTCCTCGAACCAGCACCTGACAAAGCCAAATATCTGCTGTAAGGCTTACAAGCCAAATGTTATGCACAATGTTTGTACTGATTATCACCAAGACCTAAATGTGCTCCCTAAACCCAAAAGTGTAAACCAAAGCCCCAGATTACGGGCCACACCAATATGATGTACACACACGTTTACTGCCTCCCCCAGAGTTCTTCCCCTTAGTCTCCCTTCCCCCCTCCTCCCCTTCCTCCTACCCCCATGCCTACCAACCCCCCCACCATATCCCCCTCCCACTAAACTGAAGCCAGTCTGATCCCATCCCCATTGATCTCAACCAACACTCCTGACTCGCAACCCAAGGTGTAATAACAAAACTACCTAAGGGTCCGTGACTCCCCGTCCCCCCTGAGAGGTGAAAGACCCAGATCCACCCCCCAAGGGCCTTAAGCCCAACAGCCGGCTAGTAGACTACCGGTTTTCATTTGTTCTAGGCCAACCAGAAGCCTAGTCTCTTTCTTTTTCCTCCTAGCAGCGTCCTGCTGACACTGTCCCAGCAGGACCCCCCCCCGCCCTGCCCTCCCCCTCTCCCTCCTCCTACCGCCCTCCCCCCCTTCCCCAGGTGGATGACCCCAGCCCAGATATGGTCACCCTGCAGGTGACACGTCTCCACATCTTAGCTGGAACAAATAAAGCGCTAAAGCAGGACCTCTCTGTTGGGAAAGGTGAGGCCCCAAAAAACTCTAACGACAGAACCTCTTATGGCTAGTCAATCCGCAATTAAACTGGTCTCCCTCAATGTTAAAGGGCTTCAGAACAATAGAAAGAGGCTATTAGCTCTTCAAGAAATGAAGAGATCTGGTGGAGATATTATTTTCCTGCAGGAGACGCACTTTACATCTCAGGACCCGCTCAAAACATTTCAAAACGCATTCCCCTTGGTTTTTTTCCCCTCATTTAGCAGTAAAAAAGGGGAGTTGCGATTTTAATCCGACAAGGAACCCCATTTAATCTAAAAAAAACAATAACAGATCCAGAGGGTAGATTTCTAGTAGTGTATGGAACACTCGCAGGTACGGCAATAGCCCTGGTAAATCTCTACGCCCCGAATGAAAACCAGACGGCATTCCTGAAAAAAATACTAGAAGACCTAGATCCAGAGTACCTATTTTCGATGATAGTGGGAGGTGACTTGAACATGGTCCTAAACCCAATAGAGGACAAATCACTCGTCCCAGGGCGGCTACACACACCCCAATCCCTGAGCAAAGGGAAGAGGTTCAGAGATATACTTAAGGAGTTTTCCCTGATAGACATATGGAGAACCCAACACCAAGGCCAAAGGGACTTCACGTTCTTCTCAACACCTCACCAGACCTACTCACGCATCGATTACTTCCTGGGATCCAAGAATGTATTAGAGGCTTATACAAGCTCAGATATTGCCCCGACAACATGGTCAGACCATGCGCCTATCATTTTGACTTTATCTATCCCCTTTGTGAAAACTGTCTCCTACAGCTGGAAATTGAACGACTCATTACTTATTTGCCCAGAAGTGGAGAAAAAGATTAAAAATGCCCTCAAGGAGTACTTCACTAATAACTGTGGCTCTGTTTCATCGCCCGCGATCTTATGGGAAGCCCATAAGGCGGCAATTGGGTAATTTTATCTCAATTGCCGCCCATAAAAAGAAAATCAAAGCAAAAGCAATAAAGGACTTGGCGGAGAAAATAACTAACTTGGAGCAACAACATAAAACTAAGCCATCCAAAAGAATTTACAAGGTACGGACCGCCGCCAGAAACGAGCTAAAAAGTATCCAACTTGAAAGTGTGGAAAAAGCCCTTAAATGGACCAATCAGCGATATTACGACAAGGGCAATAAGGCTGAGAGACTCCTGGCCACCAAATTAAGAGGCATACAAAAAAGGTCCCAGATAGCTTCGATCAAAGGCAGGTCTAGCGAGGTGTTATACAATGAGAAGAAAATAGCGGACTAATTCACCAAATTCTACACCAAACTCTATAATCTGAAGACCCAGAAAGGAGTCTCAGAGCTGTCAAGAGCTGAAGGGATCTCAAGCTACCTGGACGAATGTGAACTCCCCACACTAATAGAGGAAGAAAACTCCTTCCTTAATACAAAAATTACTAAAGAAGAGTTGGTAGCCGCGGTGAAGTCCTCTAAAGTATCTAAAGCACCAGGACCTGACAGCTTCTCCAATGTCTATTACAAAAGATTTCTCCCAATATTAACTAACCATCTGCTTAACTTGTTCAACTCATTCCTGGAAGGGAACACTATCCCCTCGTCAATGACCCTAGCTAACCTGGCCATTATCCATAAAGAAGGGAAGGACCAGGCACAATGCGGGAGTTACAGACCCATATCACTCCTAAACAATGACCTCAAATTATACAGCAAGATCTTGGCGAATAGACTGAACCCTATTCTGCCAAGATTAATAAACATTGACCAAGTGGGATTTGTCTCGGGGCGTCAGGCCTCAGACAACACCCGAAACATTATCAACATAATCGAACATGTCCACCTCACAAGCTCCAAGGCAATGCTACTAAGCTTAGATGCAGAGGAGGCATTTGATAGAATTGATTGGCTATTCCTCACTAAAACGTTAGAAAAATTTGGCTTCAAAGATGCATTTTTAGAGGGAGTACAAGCGCTGTACCAGAACCCGTCTGCAATCGTCAGACTTCCGGGAGGCAACTCGGTGAGATTCCAAATCAGAAACGGTACGAGACAGGGGTGCCCCTTGTCCCCTCTCCTCTTTGCTCTCACCATAGAACCACTGGCGGCTAAAATACGTAATAATATAAATATCCAAGGCATAGCAATTGGAAAAACAAATTGTAAAATCTCCCTATTTGCGACGATATTATTCTGACCCTAACCAAGCCCCAAACGTCCCTCCCTAATCTCCAAAGAGAACTGGAAGCCTTTGGCACCATATCAGGATACAAAATCAATAGTGAAAAATCAGAGGCACTCAACCTCAGTCTCCCAGAGCCGGAAGTGAAACTACTTAAAATAAACTTTGCATACAAATGGAGTCCTTCATACATCAAATACTTGGGTGTGAATGTATCGAAGGACTACCAGTCACTATATCAGCATAACTACCCATCTCTCTTTGACAAAATAAGAAAGGATTTGAGCAAGTGGGAAGGTTATCAGATATCATGGATCGGGAGAATGATATCCATAAAAATGAACATACTTCCTAGACTACTATACTTTTTCCAAACCCTACCGGTCCATGTTCCTGGCACAGAAATCAAAAACATCCAAAACATGATGTTCCACTTTATTTGGCAAGGCAAAAGACCCAGGGTAGCGAGATCAGTGCTATTGTCATCACGAGGATAGGGGGCATGGGAGTCCCGGACATACATAAATACTACCAGGCAGCCCAGCTAAAACAAGCCGCACTGTGGAACTCCGACCCAACCCAACGATGTTGGCTCAAAATAGAGACACTGAAATGCCTTCCCTGCCATCATGCCTTTGGAGCATGCAAAGAGGGGACATGTCCCCACAAAAATTTAAATTAGGGACGTCAAGACATACTTGGGAGATCTGGCTAAAAACCAAGCTCAAATACAAGCTCTCTTCCCCTGGGTCACAACTCACACCAATATTTGACAACCCCAGATTCCCCCCAGGATGTAGGTCTAGATTATTCGACCAACTAAAATCAAAAGAGGTCAAGATAATGGTGGATGTACTGAGCCTAGGGAGGTTCCTGAGCTTTCAAGACCTCAGAAATAAATATAGAACCCCAGATTTGGATGCGTTTAAATACCTCCAAATCAGACATTTTGCCCCAAAAATTTCCCCAAACCCTGAGTTTCCCTCTCTTACTAAATTCGAGAGGCTATGCAAAATGGATGCAGAACAAAAGGGCCTTATCTCCAAAATTTATTCGATGTTAGAAACAGGGGAAGACCCCCCGAGACATGATTATATGCTTAAATGGGCCGCTGATTTGAATATGACTATTGAAGAGGAAGACTGGAAGAAATTCTGGGAAGCAGCCTCGGGGACATCCATATGCACCATCACAAAAGAGAACATTTATAAGATTCTCTTCAATTGGTACCTCACACCAGTAAGACTAAAACAAATATACCCTCTGGCATCGGATCTCTGTTGGAGAGGCTGTGGTCAAAAGGGGGACATGGCCCACAGTTGGTGGACATGTCCAGAAATTAAGAAATACTGGGCTACTGTCCAAAATCTAATAAAAGAGGTCACAAAACTCGAAATACCTATTGAACCACTGACCTACCTGCTGGCCAGACCGACTGAGGAAATCGGTCGACCAGTAAGGAAATGAATCTCCTTTATCCTCACAGCGGCGAGATGTGAGATTGCGGCCTCCTGGAAGAAAATAACCCCCCACTAAGGGAATGATTAAAAAAAGAATTAACGATGTTATGCTGATGGAAAAGCTCACAGCCTACCTGAAGCAAAAAACTAACCTATTCTATAAAGTTTGGGAACCCTGGCTGATCTTATAAAGAAAAGCCCACTCCCCCACCTCAGGAGGGGATTCCTCATACAGGAAGGGTCAGGTTCGGTAACTTGGAGGCCGGTCACCCGAGGATGACACCCTACCTCCCTCCCCCTCTCCACCCTCGTTATCTGTTACCTTCTTCCTACATTCACACTAGTCTAAGCTTCCCTCCCCCCCGGGAAGCCCCACCTTTTGGGCAACTAGCTTTGCCCCTCTTCCAGATGTTATCTGATTGTATGTAATTGTGTAACCACCCAATAAAAATATTTTGAAAAAAAAAAAAAAACACAGGAGTTTTCATTTCAGCCCAGAGTAACCCAGCGGATGCTGGAGTACATTTAGATACAGTGCTAAGGGACTGAGGTTTAGCAAGGGAAGGATAACAAAATAGCTTAGATTTAAACACCAGAGTTTGTAATTTAGGCAGGATGGTCTCTGACTGTACTAAGGGGTTAATGACAGATACGCTTACAGTATCTCTGGAGGGGTTGCTTGGACAGAGGCATCAGGGGGACCAAAATCAAGGGCGGCCTTTAAGGGTAGAAATTCTGAATCTGAAGGAAATTTTTTACCTCTCAGTGTAGCGGAACTGACAAAGCAAATTTCAGAGAGCGGAAAAACTGTGTGCAGGCTTCTGGCTAGCACATAAGAAAAAGCATCACTTTTGAGTGGGAGCAGTGTGCCAGCAAAAATTCCTGGGAACTCAACAACTTGAGCATCAGGAAGGGCATAAAGACCACTGTTCGCTTTTAACCCTAGGGTTTGAGAAGAGGAGAACACAGACAGTACAAGGGGGGCAATCACAACTGTGCTGGTCTCTGAAGTGGGTACTTGGGAAGGAGTGTCTGGGACACCAGAAACAACTACAGATTCCATTACAAAGGGACTATGCGCTGAAGCAGGGATCTCAACTCTTAGAGGGACAGACTGGGTCAGCGAAATACCTGGGAGTGGGGATTCTGCGAACAGGTTTAGGGAAAAACCTGGTTCCTGAATACATTTAACTGAAATCAGTATTTTAGGAGAAGTTTCAGGAAACACGACAGGTGAAACTTGAGCTGAAGCAGGGGAATTATAGCAAAGAATATCAAAGTACTCTGCAACCTCAGAGGAGACATTCAGTGTAACCTCTGCTGTCAGACTTAGGGTTTCATTCTCAGACGCTAGAAAGGACGTATTAGCCTGAGGACAGCAAGGATTTACAGTGGTAAATGCAGATGGCAGCTGAGAGACAAAAAGAGGGAGATTTGCCTCTGAAATTGGGGACACAAGGAGTTCCTCCTCAGGAGTTAAGGGCGTGACCTTGGCTGGCGAACAACAGGGAAATACCAAAGGAGACTCATAGGGCTGCCCCGCTGGGGTTAATACAGGAATGACCTTGGGAAGAAAACTTAGGGATTCTAAGTTAGAAATTGAGGGTAGAAGGGTTTCATTCTCAGAGACTAAAGTCATAGTTTCGGCTTGGGAAATACACGTATACTCTAGGAACCTCACAGGGCTGATTGGCAGGGGTTAACTTAGACATATCCTTGGGGTCTAAGTAACAGGAGGAGCAATCAGGGCTAGAGACCGTGGCAGTTTCTACCTTAGGGGGCAGTGATAGTGGGACAATTTGGTCATTTCCCGGAGAGGGAGGTACCTCCACAGGTTTAGCAACAGGACTGGCAGTACAGGGGGACTGCCAAGCGGCAGCGTAGCTGGCGAGGAGGGGGTCCTGTTCTTTTATGCAAATGTCCAATGTTAAGGAAAGAACACAGAGCGTGTTTTGAGCTTGAGCCAACATGAAGGTCCTGTCGTACTACGAGAATGTCCAATGATAAGGCCAGGGCATAAAGTGCATCTTGGGCGTCGGCCAGTTCCATAGGGTAAACGTTATCCCAGGTTAAAGGGGAATCAGGGGAGGGAACACAAGTGGCCAGAGACTGTTTTAAGTCCATGGGGCAGTAAGCCGATCATTACGGCATTTTTTTTGCAAAGGGGTTAAACCTTCAAACATAAACTGATCTTCCATCAGGGGTAGGATATCGCACAGATACTGGTTTTCAAACTGGGACTGGTCTGCAGGCCGGGACAGGATTTCAGATAGAAACATACCAACCCTCACCGCAGGGCGGTCCGAGTTTGTGGGGCCAAGCATACTGTCACGGTTGTGCTCGCCACAAACCAGGGTCGGACCGCGGGGCTGAGGTGGGGTTGTATAAGCACCGACCTTAGACCGCGCAGGCTGATCCGGATTGCGCAGTTCATAGTCGTACATAGCAGGGTCGGGACTGGAGAGAGCAGCGTAGTCAGTGGACGAGCCAGGACCAGGATAGGAGACATCATGGTAAACGTAGTCCAAGCAGGGAGTCGGCAACAGGAGATCAAGCAGGTCTTCCTACTTCAGCGAAATTGCTGCAGGTCGGGAACGGGGTTTGCGTGAGTGGCGTCCACGGCCCATAGCGCCGGTCTCAGGAAGGAGAAGGCTGACCGGAGTGGGCACACCGCCAGGCAGCACTGGTAAACCAATGCTTCAGCGTAGGTGTCCAGAACGAGCCTGTGCAGGGAGAGAGAGCTACAGAACTCAGGACTCAGCGACAGGCTTCTGCTATGGGAAGGGCAGCAGGCCTCAGGAAACAGGGAGCTGAAGTTATGCTGGAGATCCACCGCTTCAGCACAGGAACCATGACACGGCCTCTGCAATGGTGAGAGCAGCAGGCCCCAGGAACCAGAGACAGGCCTCTGCTATGGGAAGTGCAGCAGGCCTCAGGAAGCTGAAGTTACGCTGGAGATCCACCGCTTCAGCACAGGAACCAGGACACAGCCTCTGCAATGGAGAGAGAGCAGCAGGCCCCAGAAACCAGAGACGGCCTCTGCTATGGGAAGGGCAGCAGGCCTCAGGAAACAGGAAGCTAAAGTTACGCTGGAGATTCAACGCTTCAGCACAGGAACCAGGAACTTGAACTAGGACAATAACAGAGTTAGAAACAAGAGAGAATCAAGCCAGGGGCTTGTGGCAGAACACTTAGTAACATCCAGGAAGGATTATGCTCGGCAGAGAAGCATTGTATTTAAGCTGTATTTAAAGGTCAGCTCTAATGACTGAACCCAAGCTTGGGCTGCAGTAATAGCTTGCACAGCTGCAGAATATATCATGGGGAGTGTTCCAGGACTGCACAGGTCTGTAAGGCAAGGTAAGCAGTAAACCAAGGTGTGGATTCCTTACAGAGTGACAGCGGGAGGCGGTGACATCAGGCCTGGGCATGACCAATCATGAGTCATACCTGATGCCCTTCTCCTAGATGTACTTAAGGGCAGGTACCGCCAAAATTTAGTAGTGCCTTTCTTCACTTGAGGATGGCAGGTCACACATTAGAGAGGATGATTATTGGGCCTTCTTCAGTCCGCTTCTTTATGAGGGAGAGTTAGTGTGGACCATACCTCTGTCTCTGCTAGGGAGTCAGGGAAGAGCTAGGATGGCTGTGGGTGCCCTTGGCCTGTAGTGGGGGTCCAGGGACCAACCTTCAGTGGGAGCTGTGAGATTGTATCGGGCAGAAGTCTGCCGTTGTTCCTGTACTGTACAGAAGAGTAATAAACCATTCCTGTTTGCATATACCTCCTGCCTGGTGCGTGAACTTACTGGGGGGAGAGGTAATAGTTCTACCTTGAGAGATTACCTTCAGTTCCTGGAGCCTATGGCAGATGGAAGTGCTGCACTGCTAAAGAGATATGTGGGGTATGAACCCTAGAAGCCTAGTCCTGTGTCCCCACTACCACCGGCAGACGACTCAGCCCTCCTGTTACCAGCAGGTATCATGCACCACACGACCATTAATGGTCAAATCTCCCACCGAATGGGGGAAACACCGTTACATTTGGAGGCACTACTGAGATCTGTAACATGAGAGGCTTTCAGAGAAACAAAGCTGGAAGTAACAAGGTACGCTTCCAGAACAAGTGCTAATGAAGGAGGGATCCTAGGTGTAATGTACAGGGGGATATGTCTCCTTGCAAGAAAGATGGCCTAGGCTGCCCTATCAGGGGAATAGTCTGGAGACAAGAAGGCCATTGCTGTTCTAACGGGTAGTCGGGATGCCTAAAGGGGGTGCTTTGGTTAACTGAGTCCCAGAGTGCTCTGGAGAGGGTCCGTGATACTGGCAGCCAAGTGGGGTGGCGTAAGTGTACTAATATGGAAGAACCCAGAGTACTACTAGCTGTATCCAGAACATGGAACCACAGAGTGCTTGTAATGGACTGTAATCATGTGCAGTATAACGAGATGGAGTTTTGCTAGCCTGGGGTACATCCTTCTCTTGGTAGACTGCTAATCTATGCTGTGATGACCCACGAGGAACGGATTCATGTCGGAATCGTGGTCACTCCGTGGTCTGTGAAAGGATTGTGCCCAAAATGGAGGTACTCCTGTACGGGAATACGCCACCTGAGTTACATGAGCTAAAATGGCATCTGCTTGCAAACAGGCTGCACGTGAACTTTTTGCACAGTTCTACAAGGGTCTGGTGCGAAAGCCAGGACCCTACCCAAGCGACGTGACTGGCTCAGTCAGGAGTCAGAGTCACGCCCTGTCCACGTCATCGGGTGCCGCTCCTCTAATCTCCACCAGAGGGAGGGGACACGCCGACAGCCAATGCCTAAAGACTTTGGAGAACAAGGGTGGTACCGGATGTAGTGAACCACACCCTCAGTTTTTCGGAGCCTGGCGAGCGAAAGGAGTGGACTATCCTTTACTCTTGTGTCCGTGTCTACAAAGAAAGATGTCTGGACAGATGGAGTGTAACCACTACAGACTACCAGGAGGACTCTTGGTGGTAACCGTGGAATGGAATCGGTACCTGCGATGCCTCTGTTCCCAAATGCGACTTCCCAGGTGGCGACCTGCTCTGGGGAGCCCAGTGTGCCCGCTGCGGAGCACAGTTCCTGAAGCCCACGCTGATGCTGTCTACTGAATTAAAAAATATACAGAACCCTTACAAGCTCATATTGAACCCCCAAAATACCCACAACATATATATAAGCATATAAGTTTCACAAAGGAGTGCTACTGAGCATGGCAATATATATATATTTAAAACCAGAGACATAACATAAAACACAGACAAAGCTCAGTGCACATCCAGAAAAACTTATATACGGTACAGTGCCTAAATATACATGTATAAATAACTAATAAATAAAATGGTCTTTTAGTTTAACATTTTGGCCAAATTGTTGTAAGCCGTTGAGCCAACTGCACGGCAGACCACGTTTCAAGGGTCCCTAACACTAATATAGATTCTTAATAACCTGTGCATTGCCAGGAATAATAATTTATAATAAATCTGTCAATATTAGTTGCAAAAGTTCTAAGTCTGATTGAAGCTTTTATTAACCTGTACATTACCAGGAAAAGCACTCTGTAATAGATTTGTCACAATCACACTGTAAGCAGGCAAGTTCCCCTGAGAGTGGGAGATGCCATGGAGTGAGCCTTTAACCATTTAAATGTGGGAGGGAGTGAGCTTCAATTAGGTAGGAGGTTGCCACCCTCCAATCAGCTAAGACTAGCTGAACAAGAATTATAAAACATACAGAACCCTTACAAGCTCATATTGAATATTGTGGGTATTTTGGGGGTTCAATATGAGCTTGTAAGGGTTCTGTATGTTTTATAATTCTTGTTCAGCTAGTCTTAGCTGATTGGAGGGTGGCAACCTCCTACCTAATTGAAGCTCCCTCCCTCCCACATTTAAATGGTTAAAAGCTCACTCCATGGCATCTCCCACTCTCAGGGGAACTTGCCTGCTTACAGTGTGATTGTGACAAATCTATTACAGAGTGCTTTTCCTGGTAATGTACAGGTTAATAAAAGCTTCAATCAGACTTAGAACTTTTGCAACTAATATTGACAGATTTATTATAAATCATTCTTCCTGGCAATGCACAGGTTATTAAGAATTTATATTAGTGTAGGGACCCTTGAAACGTGGTCTGCCGTGCAGTTGGCTCAACGGCTTACAACAATTTGGCCAAAATGTTAAACTAAAAGACCATTTTATTTATTAGTTATTTATACATGTATATTTAGGCACTGTACCGTATATAAGTTTTTCTGGATGTGCACTGAGCTTTGTCTGTGTTTTATGTTATGTCTCTGGTTTTAAAGTCTACTGAATTAACCAAGAAAAGATGCGACTGACCCCAATAATTGGGCAGTCGATACTGCTGCTATAAAATCCTGTGGCCTAGTCCTGTGTCCCCACTACCACCAGTGGATGACTCAGCCATCCTGTTACCAGCAGGTATCATGCACCACACGACCAGTAATGGCCAAATCTCCCACGGGTTGGGGGAAACAACGTTACACTGGTATGCGGGGCTTTCTGCATACCATGATAGCAACACTGTCAAAAATGTAGATTTAAAATCCCTGGCGATTTTTTCTATCGGAGTTTAATGCATAAGACCTGTAGTCGGCAAAAAAAAATAAATTAAAGTGTCAGTTTTTACATTTAAGGATTTGCGCTTTCTGAGCCTTTATATGTTAATGTTTCCTATGGGGCTATTCTGGATGAGTGCATTGCACAGGTGGTCCACTGCAATTTATAGACACAATTTAATTGAACAAGGGAAATAAGAGACAAGAGCTCTTGCAGCACATGGAATGCAGCTGGTTCCACGTACCATTTTAACAGCAGACATAACTTTTATGCAGCAGAGCTGATGTCTAAGACACAGGAAGTGTTTCAGATCCTCCTTGCGTACCTTTATTTTGCCTCCACGTCCCCTTCTGCACACACTTTCATTGCTACTTCGTCAGAATCCTAACTGAGCATTTTGTAGCTCCTATCATTTGCTCATCACCGGCACTCTTTTAACAAAAAATATCTGTTGAATGAGAAGCCAAGCTTTGAAACGTATATATATATATAAAATATATATATATATATAATCAAAAAAATAAATAGATGATACCGTTCTGTGGCTAACGAAATGCTTTTATTTGTGCGAGCTTTCGAGATACACTGATCTCTTCTTCCGGCGATGTTACATTGTAACATCGCCGGAAGAAGAGATCAGTGTATCTCGAAAGCTCGCACAAATAAAAGCATTTCGTTAATATATATATATATATATGCACAAAATCTGAATAAAACACGTTGCAAACATTTAAAATATTTTATACAAAAATGTAGTACAAGAGAAGCATTCATCAGAAATGTATATATTTATGTGCAGGCTGAATATCATTAATTCAATGAATGTTAATAGAGAAGACAATAAGTTCCTCCATGCAGTATGCACTGGAGGTTTTAAAAGCAATGCCAATATGCAGTGATATGAACAGTCCAGTCTCTCCCGGATTTAGCTCTGCCAGCCCCACGAGAAGCTTTCACTTTCTCATGGGGCAGAGAGGCTTCAGTTCTGCAAAGGGTCGCATCAATGGGCCTGCAGGGGTCACTTGTGACTTGCAGCTACCTCATGCTGTGTGTGGCTGTACGTGACCACAGGAGGGAGCCAACACGCTCCTCTGCAGCTCCTGTTCTTCTGCTCCTGGATACATACTAATGGGAGGTGAGGAGTTTAGTTTATGTAATCCTCCCTGCCCAGCTTCTAGGGAGATCACATTGTTTGGCCACCCTGCATGGGTTACCTTGACTCAGGGTGCTGGATTCAGGTGGCTGGGCGATGAGGTGGCAAGGATGTAAAATAATGGCGCCAGGAACTTTTGTGATACAACTGTCTTTTATTCTGATCCACAGGCATGTGGATCATTCACATTCATGTATGGACATTGTACTACTTTATAGCAAACATACAGGATTTGTGTGTCCATGCTTGACACTACAATGCTGGTGTATTGACTTAGTTCCTATCTTGTGTCAGACCCAGACCCCCTTATTGATTCAGGATAATCTTCTTTATTACCCAGGTTACACTGGGCCCCTACAGGAAAACCAGGTGAGTCCTGTGCAATTAGTCACAAGACCTTTAGTCTGTTTGGGAACTGCCACTTCCATACAGACTGATGAGGAATATGAAAGCGGGCCTGCGGTTAGAGATAATCCGCCGACACCCAGGAGTCCTCTTTCCTGAAGCCGTCTGTGGCATGCCGTCTTCCTTTCTTTAAGATATGTAGAATTCCCTATGCTTTCTTCTGGGATCCTAACTTAGGAGCACTGTCCCTACCTTCAACACAATAAAACAAAAGGGACTTGTCTGTGTTATTACTTTAGGAACATTGTTATCTCCTCTCCCCGAGGCTCCCCCCCTCTTGTCTCCCGGGAACCTCCCTTCTCGAACCTTCCCCTTCTCTAATATAATCTCCATGATGTCATGATCCCCATGGCAACACAAGATGGGGCCCGACACTCGAACCCTCTACTACCCCTTAGAAGGGGGGTTGCACTTAAATATTCAAATCCCTGATACATTGTACATGTACTAGTGTGTATCAGAATCTGTATGAATCAGTCTGTGTGCCTGTTGTATCAGTGTGTATCAATATACATGTGTATCAGTGTGTGTATATATATATGAGTATATTTGTATATGAGGATCTACAGTCTGTGTATTAATGTGTATGTACTGTATGAGGCTACATTGTGTGTATGTGTAAGCATTTGTGTCTATTAGTGTGTATATATGGGAGTATGTGTATATCAGTATGTACAGTATGTATGGGGGTATGTGTGTATCAGCGTGTATATACCGTATGGGGATGTGTGTATCAACGTGCATATATGAGGATTTGTGTAACAATGTGTGTATATATGAGGATGTGTGTAACAATGTGTGTATATATGAAGATATGTGTATCAGTGTGTATGTATAAGGGTATGTGTGTACCAGTGTGCATGTGTAAGGTTATATGTGTACCAGTGAGCGTATATGAGGTTATGTGTGTACCAGTGTGTATGTATGAGGCTATGTGTGTACCGGTATGTGTGTATGTATATGTGTATCAGTGTGTGTATATATGAGGATATATGTGTATCAGTGTGTATATGTGAGGATATGTGTGAATACTCACATCTCCAGAATAGCTTTAGTACAGCTTTAACAGTAAATATAAATGATAGGACAATATAAGTAAATAGCCGACATTAGAGTATGTAAACCTCTAGACACCCGAATATGACCTATTTCATGCAGCCTCAATACGTCAAAGAAAATGCAATAGATCGAATGTCCCTATCAGTTTTGGTAGTGTTATTAATAAAGTCTGATGGCCAACAATTGTCTGTTCCCTTGCTGGGTAAAATAGATTATACTAATCTAAGCAATTCTCTGATGAATTCTCTGGGATTCTGCAGTTTTGCATCTGCTAGTAAATGCTAGTAAAATGTATTCATGTGAAAAATTGAGAGTGAAGAAGAAATGCTTGTCCTAGGCACTGAATGTGAAATACCAGAGGGCTGTTCAATGTGACAAGGCATAATTATGGAAACACATCCACCAGGTCTTAGTATGAGACACACACATCTCTGCAGGAAAGAGCTGCTAAATACGGATATTTATCAAGGTCTCTCTGCTGCTAAATTGTAGGAAAATGTATCGGCAGGTAAATTTATCAAAGAGAAAAATATCCATTTAAAGCAATAATTGTCTTGCTAAAATAAATATAGTTAGCTGCTATTGCTAGCCTCTACTTTGCTCCAGGTTTGCGCCTTCAGCTCGCTTTGACTAATATGGTGATACGGAATTCCTTTAGATGAGGGAGGGAGGTCTTGTTATGTGGGTTGGGGGATGGACATGGGGTGGATTGTTTGGCCCTCCAAGGGCAGAAAGGTGTGGGGCTAACTCCCTTGTATACTGTATGGGTCAGTAAGGCAATGCCAAGCAATCACTTGGAAGCCTCTTTGGTATGCAAGGGGGTTGGTATTAAAGTTGAAGGGTGTTTAGGTTGTGTTGTAACGCCTTTGGTGCCTGAAGGCATTCCATAGAAATGCATTAATAACCTCATGAATCAAAGGGGTTACAAACTTTCCCGCCATATTGCCATATTCCCCCGGCCCCCACCATACACGATTGCATCACTAACAATGAATAACGCTTACATTAACAGTAGCTTTATTTATGCCACAGATATCACTTATTTTTTTTTGCCACCCATATTTAAATAGAAAATTCTTATTGCATACGATGGAACCCTTACATTTTACCACATACAGGCATACCCTGCATTGCACTCTTTCTGTCTCTGTACGTTCTCCCCAACAATTAGACTGTAAGCTCCCCAGAGCAGGGACTCCTCTTCCACAATGTTACTTTTATGTCTGAAGCACTTATCCCCATGATCTGTTATTTGTATTATTTGTTATTTATATGATTGTCACGTGTATTACTAATGTGAAGCGCTATGTACACTAATGGCGCTATATCAATAAAGATATACAGTATTCCTTTTTTTACTGGGTGCGATATTAATGTTAGTTTAACATAGTTTAGTAAACCTAGGTCTCAAAGTTGGTTCATAAATCTTCCGTCTCACCCCAAACTAGTAGGAGAGTCAAAGGGTGAGATTATACTCAACGCACGCGTGATGGAGCACATGCACATGGCGCACGCCTGTTGCTTTTGCGAATGTGAACTCTGGTTCTGGGCGATGTTCAGGCGACAGGGAGGCGTGGTGCAGGCATGTCCATGACGTCACATGAGCGGTTCACCCTCATTGGTTGAACCGCATCACGTGACATGGCCGTCATGCGGCCATCGCTTGGACAGACAAATTGATTTATCTGTCCAAAATGCGTTCGCACCGTTGCGCTTCCACACAGTTGCGGTCGCGCGCTCTGTGTGCGCCTTCATTGAGATAAAGGTATATGTTCCGGCAGTGTGTGCCGTCGCCCGAGCGCATTGCCGGCACTATAATCGCGGCCTAATGCTGCTTTCATGGTGGGTTTGTGCATGCAAGCGACCGTACGCGTGGCTTCCCGGTTGCCTCTAGCTGGAGCGATTTATGCCTTCTAGGTCAGGGGTGGCCCGCACCTACATGCGGCTCTTGCAGGTTGCCGCTCACCAGCTGCTGCCTCTCTCACTGTGTGCTGCGTGGGGGCCCAGCCGGTGTTGTTTAGGCCTCTATTTGCCACCTTGCATCTCTCCAGCTGCTGGGCTGCTTCCTGCACTGTCCCACACCGGGTCTCTCTGATGCCGACGCGCACCGGAAGTGCGCACTGTAACTTTCGGAGCGCGATGACGTCGCAGAGCGGCCCGGCATGGGACAATGAGGAGGCATGCCAGCAGCTGGGAGATGCTAGGCGGCAACAAGAGGCCCAACCAGCACCAACTTAAAGCCAATTTACTTATTAATAGCTCAAACAGAAATTGTTCTTTTTTAATTTTACTTCTCAAAGATGCACTAAAAACAATGTATAAAGCGTTTCCGTGTTTCAGGCTACATTTTTTAGTCTATGGTATGGAAAATGAGTAAATGAGTGTGTGTCTGATAAGAGACATGTGTACCAAATTCCCATTATTAATCTGTTCTGTCGGTTTAAAGATGTATTATCCTCTCCACAGAAGAGAATGAATTGCACGGCATGAGGGAAAGGTAAGATAATACACAGGGCTCAAGAAAGAAATGATTCCAGTCATACCGTATACACAAATCATGTCAGGCGTACTAGAGACGACTAAAATGAACCTTACATCTCTTTTTGTAAAAGACAGTAACAAATCGAACAAAAAAAAAATACAAGATCGTGAAATGATTAGAAAAACAGGAACGCTTAATGAATAACCGAAACTGGACGGCATGTTAGTCATTGCATGTCATAAAGATATGAAACAATACAAACAGAGCACAGATAAAAGGTCTTTCAAGGTCATCAGGTTAACATAGGCCAGGAAGGCAGCCTGGATCCGCTTTGGCGATGGGGCATATGACAGCCGGGACTTGGCTCGCCCCCCCTCACCTTTGTCCATGCTGCGTGGGGTCGTGCTCTTCACCGCCTTTCTCCCTCACCGCATCGGGAGTACCCCAAAACGCTGGCCCCCTTTTTTTTATTACTAATCATTTGTACATATATTTTTCTATTATTTAACTTAACACCATATATCTCATTATAAATATTGTTGCTTGTACACCACCCATTGTCAGTCCCCCAGTGTACATACATTTTTGTAAATATGAATATGCGCAACATGTGCTGGATTGTATAGTCAGGACGTCAGCCAGTAGGATTAGATTTTCTCTTTTCTTCCCTCTACGTCGGGATATCCACTTATTTAAGGATAAGTATTGTTGATGCTATACTGTAAGAGATTACTCTATCTATTTGCAGTTGCTATTTAGACTGAAAAATGCTGATTAGCTGGTTATCTATAAAATAGCTAACATCAGAGTACTTATAGGTGGGGTTAACCTGAAACAATGTGGATGTTTTCAAACGAATTAGCTAGCACTTTTATAGTGTATATGCTTTCTCCTTGCATCTGTTTTGTTTCTCTGTACATGTGATATGACTATATGTAGCCATAGTCGGATACAGTGGTCATCTATCCTGTATGATTTCATATGCAAAAATAACCTCTTTAATAAGATTTGCATTTAAAAACCAAAATGAGTGTTATGTTTGGATTTTGGAGTGCTGGGGACCACACACCATTTTTTATGGTTGGTTCGAAGGACTTTGTTTGGGTGGCCCTTCTGCTCCCCGCACCTATAAAATAGCGTTACTCAGTTCTATCTACAGTATTAGTTGTAGGGCTGTCTGGACACTAATACTGTATATCAGTATGGCCTGGCTCGGCACAATTATTATGCAGCAAATTGATGTAACCTGGCTCAATCCTAATGGAATTCCTATTGTTATCCTTTATACTAAAACTATTGTTATCCTTTATACTAAAACTGTTGTTATCCTTTATACTAAAACTGTTGTTATCCTTTATTCTAAAACTATTGTTATCCTGAGCACATAGGTTGTCCTCAAAAGCTTGCAATGGGATGATACGCACAGACCAGTCTGATATCCGATTGCATCCTGTACCTTCTGGATATTTCAGGTGGACATACATAATCAGTTGCGGATTTCCCATTAGGCCTGATAGGCCCGGGCCAAGGGTGGCAACATTTTGGGGCGGCACTCCCCTGAGGGAGGCGATAGAAGGGGAACCAGAGCCTTGGTTCCACACTTCTACAACAACCAGAAAACACCCTCTTCAACTGACTAAATTTGGGCTGCCACCCCTTTTAGTTACAAGGGAGGGTCCCAAGTCTTAGCCCTGATGTGGGCAGTACCTAGGCCTTAGGCACACTCCCCCCTGCCACTCAATGAGCTGTTTACTGCAGCAGGTTTTATTTAACCCCAACACTGCCTGCGCTGGTACCAGGACTTACGTGTTAGGTAGGGAAATTAGTAGCCCTGGGAGTACCTTGGTACATGTGTTTTCACTTTGCCTAATCTGTTTCACTGTTTAGATTATTCACGATTTATATACTCATATATATCTTTTGCCCATCATTTTTACTTCTGCGTGTGGTGCTACACGGTATGTATCAGATTTATAGCCACTGTATTTTTTACACTTGATTTCTTGCACGAATATTTGGGAGCGCCAACCTTGTACACTCTTCTATTGCACATACTGCCCTTAGTTTTTGATAGTGGGCTTTGCGCTGTATCAAATATCAAATGTTTTTTTTTTTACTGTGTCAAAGCAAATAAATGGTAAAACCGGAAAAGATATGACAATAGTATTTAAGGCATCATTATAGTGAATTGACACCGAATATGATAAATACAATCAATTTTATACACTCACCACATAATAAAAGCCAATCAATGCAGTGCTTATGTTTAAAGCCCCAGAAAGCCTTTGAGATGACAGTTGCTAAGCAGTTTTAGGTGATTCATCAATAACATATGGAATGAGGGCACATCAGACCTTGGAACATCTATGCTATCATAACTAAAGCTGTTAATTATTGCAAAGTTAAAACTACAAATAAATGCACATTTGTAGGTCTTTCCAGATAACACGGGTAATGCAGTGTATATCTCATTGAATGGGGCACTTACACCACACCTGATAGCACTGTCAAAGATGCTATTCTTTTTACATTAGACAAATGCCCTAATCAATAGTGATATAAAGACAAGAGGAATTGTGACACACATGTTTGCTCCAATGATCAGCAAATAGTCAGCAATACAAAGCATGTATCTGCCTCTATCAGGCACATCTCTTTATTCCTTTCTCTCTGGCTAATAGATTTAAAAAACATTAGGTTAGAGGTTGTTGTTTTTTTATATGTTAATAACCAACTCGTCATTTCTTTGGTTGACAGATAACACCATGAAATGTGAGTCTAGGGTTTGATTTAGCAAACAGAATCATTGAGTTTAAAAAAAACAAAACAATGCAATTTGTCAAAAGAAAATCAACTAATAGTTTAGTACAAATGATAGTTATTGCATAACACGGTATATTTTTGAAATGAGACTACACCTTGTACAGATAAAATCCCTGTGAAATACTAAACATGAATACAATATATGATTTATATATACAGCTCAACCTCGTTAGAACGCGATCCGTTACAACGCGAATCCGCTTATAACGCGATGTAAGCGCGGCTCCCAATTTTGGTATTTATGAATACTTTACAACACGATTATTGGTATCTTAAATACTTTATGGTACAATGCATACAATTGTACAATATTTCTAACACGATCGGCTTATAACGCGATCTTTGGACCCCAAGCACAGTGTTATAAGTTGGTTGAGCTGTACATATATACACATATAGTAACTATTCTGCATAGCACAAAACAAAAGCCACTGAATTGTTTGTTTCATCTGTCAACACGACTAAATGGCATCATTTGAATATCCTCAATGCAATCAGTGTTTCTCTGATATGATCTTAACATTTTGATCATAGCATTTTGTGATCTATTAAAATATATATGAAATACGGAAAAGTGATTACTTTTTAAAAACATATTTTGTTGGTTAGTATATTGGTCAAAACTGCACAGATGGCATTATAATGTAAGAGAACAATGTACATAAAGAAAGATGTCAAAATAAATATATGGTAACAAATGAAAGTGCTCGTGACATGAATGTGAGAACAATGTGAGAATGGAGTCTCTGTGCTGAACACTTTGTACTATGATCATTAAATTGTGCGTCAAAATGTTAATGCTAAAAAGTAATACAATCCTTCACAAATGTGTGTCGGGTGAGTGAAGGTTTTATACATATGAGGCATAATTCATGGTTTTCAAATACATTTTTACTCGTTGCGCTATATTAACTACATGATTAATACAATTTAAATTAAATTAAAACAGAATTATATGTATTTTTTATTTATAATCTGTGTTAGTAAATATCAGGTATTAGTGTAGCATTATTTAGAATAGTCATATTGTGAAAACAATGCATTTTGTTAACCTATATAATGAAATATCCGTGCTGCGTATAATAAATTTTGGGTTGATAGTACATAGCAACTTCATTCTGCGCTAACAATATTAACAGACCTTTTTAGGGCCAAGTTGAAATTCTTTTCTATAGTACATACTGTACCATTAACATCTGTACGCCAAGCGCTGTGTATTTCTGTGCACCAAAAATATAAATAATTGTGACATTTCAGGATAGTACATAAGCACACACAAGGGCAATTTACATAGAGATTTCCATGTGTCAATTTTGCACCAAGAAAGCTGTTTGTGACACTTAGTACATTGAACTTGTATAATGAGGATTAGAATTAAGGATTGTAGGCAAAACCAAACATCAGAAGATAATAAAGAAATTACCATATCTTAATTTACAACAATTGTGTTTTCTTTTATTTATTAAGAACTACCTACATTTTTTTTTCAATTTGTTTTATTTTCGTTGACATAATTTTCAGGGTGCTACAACATCTTACCTTATCTTGGTAATTTTATATATATATATATATATATATATATATATATATATATATATATATATATATATACGTGTATATATATATATATATATATATATATATATATATATATATATACGTGTATATATATATATATATATATATATATATATATATATATATATATATGCTATAACTTTCTCATCCACAGCTGTGTAAGAGCCAGGCAGTGCAGGGATACTGTAAAACTTCAGCCCTTGAATTCTGTAGTGATAACACAGACTCCTGGGATTAACAGCCCTGTCAAATGGAACCCTCTGAAGTGCTTATTTGTTTAGAAGGGCAGCCTAATTCGTCATGAGGGAGTGATATAAGTGGAAGCCCTCCAACACAATAAGTGAAGTCTACCCGAATGTATGTTCCTGGGCATGAATGTAACAAGGAGATAAAACCTGCTATCTCATCTAGAAAATGGTATTAAAGTGAAATACATTAAATGTGTTCAGCAGGTCATATTTCAGATCCTTTTTTTTTTATTTCTTCTGGATTAACATAATACAGGTTCATCTGACAGAATGGGTATTATCTCAACGACAAGCACAACACGAAACTCAAGTGCAATCGGCTTTTCTAATAGTTGTAAGACCAGTTTTATGAAACACAAGGAGCACTAAATATACTGTACTTGCATGACTTCTCAACTCACTAATCTTTTAATAATAATAATACATTCTTTTATTTACAGAACTCCATGGCTTTTAAAATTATGCTCATGTTAAAGCAACAGTCCTGGCTGCAATTTTTTTTGTTGTGTTTTTTTTTTAGGACCTGCTTCCCGAGATACTTACCCATAAAGAGGGTGCTGGTATCCCTGTGCAGTTTAAAGGTCCCGTGTAACGTGAGACAATAGGAAGCCGCAGGGGATGACATCATGGAATCTTACTGGCGCACAGAACGCTGGAGATGTTGATACCCCCTACTAGCTCCGTCTGGACTGCTACCGCACCCCCTTCTGAGGTAAATATCTCAGGAAGCATGGGGTCCCCGGTGCTGATATTAACACAGTTCAGCTCTGGAGACCCCCTGCTTCAAACATTTATATATATGTATAAACATATATATATGTATATGTATATATATATATATATATATATATATATATATATATATATATATATATATATATATATATATATATATATATATATATATATATATATATATATATCTCTAAAAGCTGTGTTTAAAACATCATGCATTGGCTTAAGGATTTGCATGTGTAATACAAGCTTGAGACAAAAGGTGGCACTGAGTGCTCATTTGCATGTCATTTCCCAGAATCCCTTGCTGCAGTGGAAGCGCTGTATGCTGGGCGATAATGGGGAAATACAGGGTTGCAGACCTGTCTAAGACATGCAAATGAGCATACAGTAATATTTACAATTGCTTTATGCTTTACTGTGGAGGGTTTTTGTCACTTTTTTTTACCCACCATAACCTTAATAATTGTGGTGATTACCTAGTCTATAGTCTCAAAACCAGCTTAGCCATTACAACCAATCTCACACTGATGATACCCATCAAGGTTGAAACATGTCTGTGAGTGGGTTTAATGGCATCTCATCCCAGCCTCTGTCTAAAAGCTGTGTTTAAAACAGCATGCATTGGCTTGAGGATTTGCTTGTGTAATACGAGCTTGAGACAAAAGGTGGCACTGAGTGCTCATTTGCATGTCATTTCCCAGAATCCCTTGCTGCAGTGGAAGCGCTGTATGCTGGGCGATAATGGGGAAAGACAGGGTTGCAGACCTGTCTAAGATATGCAAATGAGCATACAGTAATATTTACAGTTGATATACACACACACGCACACACACGTACACACACGCACACACACGTACACACACGTACACACACGTTGACAAATCACCAAAAAATCTACTCGCCACCTAGTACCAAACGTGTGCTGCTTGGGCCAATATTTACTCGCCCGGGGGTTAAATCCACTCGCCCGGGGCGAGCAATTGTATAGGTTTGTCGAACACTGTATATATATATATATATATATATATAAAACATACATTACCAGAAACTGGCAAAAAGGAGACAGCACTCAGGCAGGTAAATTCAGTAAGTGTATTAAAACACAAAGCACAGAAGTCCAACGATGCGATCCCACAGGGGGATCTTCCTCAGGGGAGTGCAGGATTTATATATATATATATATATACTAGCTGAGAGACCCGGCGTTGCCCGGGATGTAAATGCGTAATAGGTAGTATTATTTATAAATTGTGGAACAATAGGTGAGTATTTGTTGTAAAGGTTGGATAATAATATTGAAAAGAAAGATGGAAGAAAATGTAATACGATGTTGTATAAAAATGGTTTATTGTAACCACACCACAGTACAATGTATATTTTGGTGCCATAAGTGATGTAAAAATGTGAGGCGTGTGTCCTGCTAGGGTGTGAGGCGGCGGGTGGCGCGTGGGTTGTGAGTGCTGTCTGCGAGTGGGGGTCCTGCTAGGGTGTGAGGCGGCGGGTGGTGCGTGGGTTGTGAGTGCTGTCTGTGAGTGTGGGTCCTGCTAGGGTGTGAGGCGGCGGGTAGCGCGTGGGTTGTGAGTGCTGTCTGTGAGTGGGGGTCCTGCTAGGGTGTGAGGCGGCGGGTGGCGCGTGGGTTGTGAGTGCTGTCTGTGAGTGGGGATCCTGCTAGGGTGTGAGGCGGCGGGTGGCGCGTGGGTTGTGAGTGCTGTCTGTGCGTGGGGGTCCTGCTAGGGTGTGAGGCGGTGGGACAGTGATGTCGGTGCGTAGGGGCGGGAGGCAGCAGGTGTGTGTGGCGGCAGGTATGTGTCGAGTGTGGCGGGTGTCTGTTGAGTGCGTGCAGCGGCTGTGAGGCGGTGGGTGAAAGGCAGAGGCGGCCGGAGTAAGGGCGGGTGAAAGGCAGAGGCGGGGGTGGGGAGGCAGTAAGGCGGGCAGGAAGGCGAAGGGCGGGGGGGCAGTGGACAGGAGGGGGATGCAGTGGACAGGAGGGGGGGGCAGTGGACAGGAGGGGGATGCAGTGGACAGGAGGGGGGGCTGTGGACAGGAGGGGGGGGGCAGTGGACAGGAGGGGGGGCAGTGGACAGGAGGGGGGGGCAGTGGACAGGAGGGGGGGGGCAGTGGACAGGAGGGGGGGGCAGTGGACAGGAGGGGGGGGGGGCAGTGGACAGGAGGGGGGGGGCAGTGGACAGGAGGGGGGGGGGCAGTGGACAGGAGGGGGGGGCAGTGGACAGGAGGGGGGGGCAGTGGACAGTAGGGGGGGCAGTGGACAGGAGGGGGGGCAGTGGACAGGAGGGGGGGGCAGTGGACAGTGGACAGGAGGGGGTGGACAGTGGACAGGAGGGGGTGGACAGTGGACAGGAGGGGGGGGCAGTGGACAGGAGGGGGGGGCAGTGGACAGGAGGGGGGGGGGCAGTGGACAGGAGAGGGGGGGCAGTGGACAGGAGAGGGGGGGCAGTGGACAGGAGAGGGGGGGCAGTGGACAGGAGAGGGGGGGCAGTGGACAGGAGGGGGGGGCTGTGGACAGGAGAGGGGGGCAGTGGACAGGAGAGGGGGGGCAGTGGACAGGAGGGGTGGGGCTGTGGACAGGAGGGGGGGGCTGTGGACAGGAGGGGGGGGCTGTGGACAGGAGGGGGGGGGGCAGTGGACAGGAGGAGGGGGGGCAGTGGACAGGAGGGGGGGCAGTGGACAGGAGGGGGGGCAGTGGACAGGAGGGGGGGCAGTGGACAGGAGGGGGGCAGTGTCACACACACACACACACACACACACACACACACGCGACACCTACCTGTACTTCCGGCCGCCGCCATCTTCTCACTCGGCGCCGCGAGGGAGGAAGGGGGTCCGCCATCTTAGTGTGGCGGGTGTCTGTTGAGTGCGTGCAGCGGCTGTGAGGCGGTGGGTGAAAGGCAGAGGCGGCCGGAGTAAGGGCGGGTGAAAGGCAGAGGCGGGGGTGGGGAGGCGGTAAGGCGGGCAGGAAGGCGAAGGGCGGGGGGGGCAGTGGACAGGAGGGGGATGCAGTGGACAGGAGGGGGGGCAGTGGACAGGAGGGGGATGCAGTGGACAGGAGGGGGGGGGCTGTGGACAGGAGGGGGGGGGCAGTGGAAAGGAGGGGGGGGCAGTGGACAGGAGGGGGGGGCAGTGGACAGGAGGGGGGGGGGCAGTGGACAGGAGGGGGGGCAGTGGACAGGAGGGGGGGGCAGTGGACAGGAGGGGGGGGGGCCAGTGGACAGGAGGGGGGGGGGCAGTGGACAGGAGGGGGGGGCAGTGGACAGGAGGGGGGGCAGTGGACAGTAGGGGGGGCAGTGGACAGTAGGGGGGGCAGTGGACAGGAGGGGGGGCAGTGGACAGGAGGGGGGGGCAGTGGACAGTGGACAGGAGGGGGTGGACAGTGGACAGGAGGGGGTGGACAGTGGACAGGAGGGGGGGGGGCAGTGGACAGGAGGGGGGGGGCAGTGGACAGGAGGGGGGGGCAGTGGACAGGAGAGGGGGGGCAGTGGACAGGAGAGGGGGGGCAGTGGACAGGAGAGGGGGGGCAGTGGACAGGAGAGGGGGGGCAGTGGACAGGAGAGGGGGGGCAGTGGACAGGAGGGGGGGCTGTGGACAGGAGAGGGGGGCAGTGGACAGGAGAGGGGGGGCAGTGGACAGGAGGGGTGGGGCTGTGGACAGGAGGGGGGGGCTGTGGACAGGAGGGGGGGGCTGTGGACAGGAGGGGGGGGGGCAGTGGAAAGGAGGAGGGGGGGCAGTGGACAGGAGGGGGGCAGTGGACAGGAGGGGGGGCAGTGGACAGGAGGGGGGGCAGTGGACAGGAGGGGGGGCAGTGGACAGGAGGGGGGCAGTGTCACACACACACACACACACACACACACACACACACACACACACACACACACACACACGCGACACCTACCTGTACTTCCGGCCGCCGCCATCTTCTCACTCGGCGCCGCGAGGGAGGAAGGGGGTCCGCTATCTTACGCGCCGCGTGGCAGCCTGTTCCCACGCCGGGGAGGGAGCTGAGTGGAGCGGGAGGGAATGGAGCGGGAGGGAATGGAGCGGGAGGGAATGGAGTGGGAGGGAATGGAGCGGGAGGGAATGGAGCGGGAGGGAGGTGAGTGGAGCGGGAGGGAATGTAGTGCGAGGGAGGAATGGGGTCCGCCATCTTACGCGCCGCGTCGCAGCCTGTTCCCCCGCCGGGGAGGGAGGTGAGTATAGCGGGAGGGAGTGGTGTGTAGCGGGAGGGAGTGGTGTGTAGCGGGAGGGAGTGGTGAGTGGAGCGCGAGGGAATGGAGTGGGAGGGTGGTGAGTGGAGCGGGAGGGAGTGGAGCGGGAGGGAATGGAGCGGGAGGGAGGTGAGTGGAGCGGGAGGGAATGTAGCGCGAGGGAGGAAGGGGGTCCGCCATCTTAGGTGCCGCGTGGCAGCCTGCCTGTTCCCCCGCCGGGGAGGGAATGGAGCGGGAGGGAGTGGTGTGTAGCGGGAGGGAGTGGTGTGTAGCGGGAGCTACAGTACCGACACACTTTATTGCAGTGTGGTCGGTACCGCAAGCCGGGAGATTTCCCGGCTTGCTAGTGGCCGCCCCTCGGCGTGCCGCGCGTCATAGACGCGCGGTCACGCGTCTTCGGGAGCGTGCGCCCCCTGCACGCACGTCCAGGGGCTCCCCGAGGGAGCCCTGGTGTCCCGCGATCGCGGGACAGCGGCAGGGGGTTCCGGGGGACCCGGCGGACCCGGCAGCGGTAGGGAGAGCGCCCCGATCGGAGGGCGCTCTTCCGCTGCTTCGGCGCGCGCCCGTCACACTCGGGCGTGCGCCAGGCTACTGCTGCGGCCAAGAACGGGCAAATGCTCGAATAAACGTTGGCCGCAGCAGTACACTGTGTGAGGTAGCGGGATAGGGGGAGGGACATTGGTGGCATGGTGTAGCGGGGTAGGGGGCCTCGTGGTCTGGTTGCGGTAGGGAGCTGTGTGAGGTGCAGGAGATGTGAGGCGTGCTGTGCGGTTCGCGGGAGCTACACTGTGTGAGCTAGCGGGATAGGGGGAGGGACATTGGTGGCATGGTGTAGCGGGGTAGGGGGCCTTCCGGTCTGGTTGCGGTAGGGAGATGTGTGAGGTGCAGGAGATGTGAGGCGTGCTGTGCGGTTCGCGGGAGCTACACTGTGTGAGCTAGCGGGATAGGGGGAGGGACATTGGTGGCATGGTGTAGCGGGGTAGGGGGCCTCGCGGTCTGGTTGCGGTAGGGAGCTGTGTGAGGTGCAGGAGATGAGGCGTGCTGTGCGGTTCGCGGGAGCTACACTGTGTGAGGTGGCGGGATAGGGGGAGGGACATCGTTGCCATGGTGTGTGAGTGGAGGCCGCGGCCTCGCGGTCCGGTTGCGGGAGGGAGATGTGTGGCGTGGAGGGGAGGGGGGGTTTGAAGAGGCAGTCTGCAGTGTTTGGTGTTGTGTGAATGTGTGTGTGTGCTGTGTTTGTGCGTTGTGTGTAGATTCTGTACCTGATTCGGCAGTCTGTGGTAGCAGACGTGAAGGTTTTGATAGCTGTGAAGCGTGGCCCAGAGCAGGTTGAGGATTAGAGGATTAGGTGTTGCAAAAGCAAAGCGTTCCCAAAACTCAGTGAGGGGTGGGACAGTGTGGAAGTATTAGGGCAGTGGTTCCCAAACTTTTTCGGTTCAAGGCTCCCCAAGGCAATCAGAATTTTTTCAAGGCTCCCCAAGGCGATCAGGATTTTTACGCGGCGCCCAAAGTAAAAACAAAGGTGTACATACATACATAGGTGTACAAACATACCTAACAGTTGCAGTGCGCAGTTGGTGTCTCTCTCAGACACTCTCACTCTCTCTCACACACTCTAACTCTCTCTGACCTCACTCTCTCTCTCTCTGACCTCTCTCTGACCACACTCTCTCTCCTCACTCTCTCTCTCAGAACTCTCTCTCTCTGACCTCACACTCTCTCTCTCTGACCTCACACTCTCTCTCTCTGACCTCACACTCTCTCTCTCTCTGACCTCTGACCTCACATTCTCTCTGACCTCCCTCTCTCTCTCTCTCTCTGACCTCACACTCTCTCTGACCTCACACTCTCTCTCTCTCTGACCTCACACTCTCTCTGACCTCACACTCTCTCTGACCTCACATTCTCTCTGACCTCACTCTCTCTCTGACCTCACTCTCTCTCTCTGACCTCACTCTCTCTCTCTGACCTCACTCTCTCTCTCTCTCTCTCTCTCTCTCTCTCTCTCTCTCTCTCTCTCTCTCTCTCTCTCTCTGACCTCACTCTCTCTCTCTGACCTCACTCTCTCTCTCTCTCTCTCTCTGACCTCACTCTCTCTCTCTCTGACCTCACTTTCTCTCTCTCTGACCTCACTCTCTCTCTCTCTCTCTCTCTCTCTCTCTCTCTCTCTCTCTCTCTCTCTCTCTCTCTCTCTCTCTCTCTCTCTCTCTCTCTCTGACCTCACTCTCTCTCTCTCTCTCTCTGACCTCACTCTCTCTCTGACCTCACTCTCTCTCTCCCTGACCTCACTCTCTCTCTCTCTGACTTCACTCTCTCTCTCTCTCTCTCTGACCTCACTCTCTCTCTCTCTGACCTCACTCTCTCTCTCTCTGACCTCACTCTCTCTCTGACCTCACTCTCTCTCTCTCTCTCTGACCTCACTCTCTCTCTCTCTCTCTGACCTCACTCTCTCTCTGACCCCCCTCTCTCTCTCTCTCTCTGACCTCACTCTCTATGACCTCACTCTCTCTCTCTCTATGACCTCACTCTCTCTCTCTCTCTCTGACCTCACTCTCTCTCTCTCTCTGACCTCACTCTCTCTCTCTCTCTCTCTCTCTCTGACCTCACTCTCTCTCTCAGACACACACAAATAAATACACACATAAATACACACACACACACACAAATATACACACACACACACAAATAAATACACACACACACACAAATAAATACACACAGATACACACACACTGATGCAGATACACACACACAAATAAATACACACAGATACGGGGGGGTGGGGGAGGGTATGGCTGAACGGCCCAGTCCCTGCACGGGGGAGGTCAGTGTTACGGGGGCCTGTGCCACGTGGGGGGAGGGCCGGTGTGCTGCGGGGAGGGAGGGGGGGGGTAACGCTGCAGTGCTGCTGGGAGACATCTGTCTCCCGGTGCTGCTCCTCCAGCGTGAGCGCCGGGCCTCCCTCTCTCAGCGTAGGTAGCTCAGCGTCGCTGAGCCGGGCTGAACAGATGCACAAAGCCCCTGCATCTGTAATCAACGCGGCTATAGTTCCTCCGGCCTGGGACATAGTAAGCGCTTAGGTGCTGCTGCTCGCTCTTGCTTGCTGCCGCTCGCTCTACCAGGAGCTTTTTGCTGTCCTGGCAGAGGAGACAGCAAGCGCGCTTGGGAGGCGGGTATCACTGTGTGTGTTTGTCACTTGGTAGCTGTGTGTGTGTGTGTGTGTATATTATATAATATTTTAAACATTTAAAAAAAAAAGACATGTGAGAATAAATTATTAACATTGTGCAACTTTGATAAATATATTCACACACACACACACATATATATACATATATATATATATATATATATATATATATATATATATATACATATATATATATATATATATATATATATATATATACACACACACCACACATATATACACACACACCACACATATATACATATATATATATATATATATATATATATATATACACCACACATACACCACACACACACACACTCACCACATACACATATATATATATATATATATATATATATATATATACACCACACACACACACACCACACATATATACATATATACACACACACACCACACATATATACATATATACACACACACACCCTGCAGCCCGTTTTACACACACACACACACACACACACACACACACACACACACACACCCCCCCCCCCCCCCCCTCTGTCTGGTGGCTTTGTAGTTGCAATGCCGGGCACTGAAGTTGCAATGCTGGGCAGGCTGCAGTCCCATTGGATGGGAGCGGTCACGTGACCGCTCCTCTGCTTCCCCTCAGAGGTTTTTTTTTTTTTTTTTAAATGAGCTAGCAGCCCTTGTTTCCCGCTGCTGGCGGCACAGTTTGGGAAACACTGTATTAGGGCATTGGTGTTGGACGCAGGCCAATGAGAGGTGTGCGGGGGCGGGCATTGGACGCAGGCCAATGAGAGTCAGTGAGGGGTGGGACGCAGGCCAATGAGAGGTGTGCGGGGGCGGGCATTGGACGCAGGCCAATGAGAGTCAGTGAGGGGTGGGACAGTGTGGCATTGGTGTTGGACGTAGGCCAATGAGAGGTGTGCGGGGGCGGGCATGGCCTGAGCCGGAGTGACAGGGCCAAGGTCCAATGCGATTGACCCTTGGGACGCAGACATACAGTGATTTCACAAATATATAGTAGATATATATAATACTGAGTTAAGTTATGGTGAGTAAAAAAAGTGACAAAAACCCTCCACAGGAAAGCAAATATGCAAATATAACTGTATGCTCATCTGCATGTCTTAGGCAGGTCTGCAACCCCGCCTTTCCCCATTATCACCCAGCATACAGCACTTCCACTGCAGCAAGGGATTCTGGGAAATGACATGCAAATGAGCACACAGTGTCACTTTTTGCCTCAATAACCATTGGTTCCCTATAGGCTTAAGCTTGCTGCATGGTCACAGCTTTGAGCACAGCCAGGGTTAAGGTGCATACCCAGAAAACCACCCAAAACATGTGTCACCAGGAGTGCTGCTTTATTAATGGGATGTAACAAAATACAATATACAAAATACAATAAGGCACGTCTCTCTGACAATAAAACCTCTGAACTCCGTTAAAAATTACAACACTGAAATACTATTTGACTGGTCCATAATGTACACAATTTAGAGATGTGTCTAAACGTATCTCCTTTACAGTCAGATAAAGAGATACTAAACCATAGACTTAAAAGTTCAGCAAGTTTAGATGAAGATCATCCTGGGTCTGTACATATACAGTAGTAACTTGTCCTATAAAACTCAAAATAAAAAACAGAGGACGGATTATTATGATCATTTGGGAGGAGAGGGGTGTTCCCCCACACTCACTGACAATGGATAACACTGCTGCAGACTTACATTTATGGTGCATTTATGCGATATACCGTGCAACAAGTTCAAAATTGTGAATGAAAAAATAAGTTAATGTTTTAGATGTAAACTTTAGGGTCAACCCAACCTCTATTTTCTGTCACACAAAACACAAGAGAAAGGAGCAGTGTCCTATTAATCAGCACAAACATGTTGCCATTAAGCTCTGCATTCCAATAGTAGAAGCCAGTGACCACTCCATCAAGTAAACATGCTGTGTAAGATTCCATAGAATGTTCCCTCCTCCCATTCTGAAGCTCCAGCCATGACATTAGCATTGTGCCAATTGTTTTCATTAGCTATGGAAAATATTGTATTCTGAAGCCACTGACGCCTCTCATTTCATTAGGTCCTACAGTAGTTACAACACTTTACATACTGTACATTCATATCATGCACACACCATAAAATCATGACATACTGTAGTACCCTTTGAAGAATAAGCCCTACTTACCAACATGTATTAAATGACCCAGTAGCACCATGAAGTATATATACAGTATATAATATAACACATTTCTTAACTAGATTGTATTTCTTTGAAGTTACAATCTGATTACAGAGACCACTAGAAATGTTTCAGAATACACACACACACACACACACGCGCACGCATACGCACACGCACACACACACGCACACACTGTGCATATATTCTTCTTCTTTTTAACGTGCATTTTCCATACAACTAAGTTAGGTAGAGGGTAAACACATTTATGTTACGTGTTATAAGGAGTGCAACAGTTGATTGCAGTTCATCCTTACTCCATAGGTGGTCTTGTAATGCTCAACCTAATTAGTTCTGGTAGATAATCAAAGATATCTTGTCTTGTCAATTGGACAATGTGTGCCACAAAACTCTTTTTTTTGTACTATACCATGAAGTGTGATGGCACAGTAGATATTTACCAGATGTTTTCACACTTCTAGTACACTTCTAGTACACAGCTATATATATATCTCATGACTTTTATGTCTTCTTAATAAGAAAATTAATTTAGTGTGTTTGTTTCTTACAGTACATTTTTCTTGAATTAAAAAATATATATATTTATTTGGTCATTGCTGCTTTCTGGCAGTGCAAAAGTATATTTTATTGTAATACTATGATGTAATGAATATGTATTTTTTATAATATTATATAATACAAAAGCAAAGCTAAAAACACCAGCAGGCCATGGGTACATATACTATATAAAGAGATTTCAATGCATATAGCACTCTACAGGAAACAACTGTACCAAACATCTAGCTTTTGTAGGGCAGTCCTGTCAACAAGCATAATAAGTCAATAATACATTTATAAAGCATAAGATTGTTGTTAAAAACGCATATATATATATATATATATATATATATATATATATATATATATATATATATATATATATATGCACCTTAACCCTGGCTGTGCTCAATGCTGTAACCATGCAGCAAGCTTAAGCCTATAGGGAACCATGTTAAAAATGGTTTTTGAAGCAAAAAGTGACACTGTGTGCTCATTTGCATGTAATTTCCCAGAATTCCTTGCTGCAGTGAAAGTGCTGTGTGCTGGGTGATAATGGGGAAAGGCGGGGTTGCAGACCTGCCTAAGACATGCAGATGAGCATACAGTTGTATTTACATTTGCATATTTGCTTTGCTGTGGAGGGTTTTTGTCACTTTTTTTACTCACCATAACTTAACTCAGTATTATATATATATATATATATAGCAAATAAAAATATCACTTGTGAGCACATTTACATGTCTTAGACAGGTCTGCAACCCTGCCTTTCACTTCTTTATAAAGCGCAGATCTTGTGTGAAACGCGTGGGAGGAATAGTCTGTTCACCTTTTTTGTATGTAGTAATAAAGTCTACTAATTGTCACTGCATTTGGGGACCCCAGTTTTTTCCACAGGCTAGAGGATCATCCAGTTTGTGTGTGCCCCGGAGCAACTTCTATTTCCATCTTTCACCATTATCACCTAGCATACAGTACTGCCACTGCAGCAAGGGATTCTGGGAAATGACATGCAAATGAGCACACCGTGTCACCTTTAGCCTGCAATCCATTTTTACATGGAACCCTTATAAGCTAATGCTCGCTGCTAACACAGCTTTTAATCACAGCATGAGAATCAGATGCAAAGTCAGAGAAACAACTCACAGACATGGCTTTGCATCTGATTCCCATGCTGTGCTTAAAAGCTGTGTTAGCAGTGAGTATTAGCTTATAAGGGTTCCATGTAAAAATGGATTTCAGGCAAAAGGTGACACAGTGTGCTCATTTTGCATGTCATTTCCCAGAATCCCTTGCTGCAGTGGAAGCACTGTATGCTATGTGATAATGGTGAAAGGCAGGGTTGCAGACCTGTCTCAGACATATGAATGTGCTCACAAGTGATCTTTTTATTTGCTACTGTATATACTAAACGGTGGAGGTTTATTGTCGCCTTTTTCAACCACCATAACTTAAAATGTGAATGGTATATATAGATATATAATAATAAAAAAATTGTAACAAAGTATCACAGATATTAGGGAACAGTACACAATGTGCGAGGTGTTATTGTGGCTTATATAGATTTAGTGGGTGTACAGTAAAGTGAAAGCACTTTTCTATGTGTTGGCATGTGTATTTAATAGCCTTTTAAATGTAGACCCTGCTTGATTAGAAGCTCATTAACATCTGACATAGGAAAGCACACAGGGCGGGTTCCAAGGATTGTTGCAGGACTCAATTCTGAATTAATCTAAGAAGGCACAACATATTAAATAAAACTTGCGTACTAAACTTTGTTTGGACTGTTACTGTGCCAATATACAGGGGCATATAAACATATAAGTATAGTTTCATGAACAGTTCTCAAGAGGTTTATAGACAGGTTTATACTCAGCTATAAAAAAAAAAGATGGGAGAGATCCTTTTTCAAAATAAATCTCCCAAGTGAAGCTCTAGTTTGAAAATACTGAAGCATAGTTTTACTTACTACTTGATACTGTTGGCTACATCACACTACAATGGTTCTTATCACCTACACTTAGTATAAGATACATTTGTAGCTATGTGTTCACTTAAAAAGTAGCAATACATATTTCAGAAATCTGTGACATTAAACATAGAATTGCCTTTCTTTAGTTAACAGTTAACACTGTTAGGCGGGGGCCATGATGCCTTCTCCCGTGCGGAGGTGTGCACGGCCGTGATGTCACCCGCGTGAATCGGGTGCGTTTTGTGGCCTGTGGAAGCGAGCTGAGCGGATACGTGCATAGGGGCGTGCCTAGGGGTGTTACGGAGCTGGGTCGCCTTCATTGGGCGAACTGCTCAGGTGACCGGCCTGTCGCGCCAAGAAATCAGTTTGAACACTCTCACTTGCACGCGCACGCGCCCAAACGCCACACGGACGCAAACACTGTCTTAAGGCAGTTTGTTCGCTCAGCGTGCGGACGCCTCCGCGCGCTCAGCGGTATCATGGCCCCAGCCTTAGACTTTTATATTTTCAAATATGAATGCTGTAAACATGTAAACATAAGTAACATGTTTATTTCAATTATTTTATACAGTACTTTAGAAAAAAAGATTGAAATTGCTCCAGGGGCTGGAGAAGAGTTGGATATATCTGTGAAAACAAAAAATAAACTACACATTTGTAATGCATGTCTATCTTTAACCCATTCAGTTCAGAGGAATATAGTGATGAAATTAAAATGGGCTAATGACACATTAATTTATACGTGCAGCAAATTAGCTATTTTCAGATCATCTTTTCACCAAATCATCTGCATAACATGTTTATATAATTTATGCAATACTGCTCAGACATATCTTTAAGCATGTCTGCCACTGACCTATGTTAACACAATGTTTTCTATACCACTTTTCCACCGAATATTGCAGAAGGTCTGCGACTGCTATCGAAATCCTTTACTAATTAAGACACGAAAATGTCTCATGCAATGTTTGCACATCTCCTGTGTTGTGCTAGCTCATTTTGCAGTGTCTGAACACCATTCATGAAGATGGAATTAGAAGGAGTATAGTTTGAGCCCTACATAATCCTTCACTGATTAGTGAGATTCTCATCAGCACCTATTCAAAATGCACGTCTCTCGCAGAGCTGATAAAGCCCTTAACTATCACGGTATGGAGTTCCAAACACAGCTTTGGCCTCTGCATCCAATCAGAGTGAAACCCTCGGGTCACCTGGTTAAGCCAGCTAATCCTAAATCGGCTTTTAGATTGTCACTTAACAACTGTGAGACACTCCAAAAGGATTCCCTCAAATCCTATGGTAAATGAGGCCTAGACGCAGTGAAAAATGAACAAACAAAAACCTTTAAAACTAAGCATCAAAATCTTTACCCAAAGACGTATTTAAACACATTTTTAGCAAGAATTAAAATATTGAGATTCTGTAAGACTGTTGTTCTTGCGTCTGCGTGACATGATTGATCTGCCTGAGAATTGACCGGGTCGTACTTTAACCTTAAACTAAAACAGACTGTGTACTTTCTTGGAGGCTTTCTGAGCGCCATGTCATTCATGACTAATAATAGAACGCTAAAGAATGTAAAAGGCGTTATTAGCTGCTAGGTTTGCTTCTACTGAAAAATAGTGGCAACGTCTGTTAAGACATGGAGCAGATTAATGTCTTCCCCGTCTCATTGTTTTAATTAATCTATTTAACCAGCGTATGATCGCATGATGTGCGAATGTGTGAGAATACAAGATCCGCATTTATATGCTTGTCAGGATCCCACTTGAGTCACTATCAGACCTTAATTCTTAAATAACTATTTAAAGCTGTCAAGATTTTTATCTTGGCCGATATAAAAGGAGGCGTGGTGGCACGCTAAGAATAGTGCTGGTGTCTGCTAAAGTTCTCAGTTGCTTGGTAACCAACTAAGCTAATAGCAACCAGCTAAAAGAAAAGAGGGATGAGAGGAAAGAGGAGGGGGGGGTGGGGGAAGTAAGGAATAAAAAGGGAGATAAAGTTACATGTTTAATATGCTGTGAGGACCTCTTCCCTGTGATGGAGAAGATTTTGTTCTCATTCATTTAAAGGAGCAATAAATGTGCTTGTTTTTATTTATTTATTAACATAGGCTTTAAGTAGGGGGTCTCCAGAACTGAACCCCATTAATGTCAGTGCTGGGGACCTCCTACTCCCTGAGATACAGACATCTGAAGGGGGTGCTGGTGTCTCTGCAAAGTGTAATGCCCACGATCACACAGGCCAATAGTATGCCTCACCGGATGATGTCATGCCTTCCTTTTGGCCCACAGGGCGTGGGAGCTTTGAAAAGCGGCCATTACGTGATCCCTGCTACCCGAGCAAAGTGGCTACCGGCACCCACTACAGAGGTAAGTATCATCGGAATCGGGGGGTTTCCGGAGCTGAAACGAATGGGGTTCAGCTCCGGAGACCCCCTGCTTCAATCCTATTTTTTTTTTAAATTGCAAAAAAAAATGTCATCGCCCACTTGGATTACCTCTTTAAATGGAGCTGAACTCTTCACCAGCCACTGGAAAATGTGTCCAAAGCATGAGCATGGGGTCAGTGAGAGAGTGAGATATAGATACATTCTCATTCAATCTTTGCACCAACCTTAAAAATGAGTGGCCTGCTTTGTATTCTGCAAACCAGGGATGAAAATGCTGTGCAGTCTTATCTCTGAAGTACTTTTCATTTCAACATGTGCGCCTTCTATTCAGATTGTACAGGCCAGCTATTTGAGGATTGTACTATTTCATGTAGCTGATGTACCATGCAATGCTGGAAATTATATTTTTAAACACGAGAGGTATATTTGCACAGGTAGTAATTGCTAAAGATTTTTGTTGCACCACAAAAGCCGTGAGTAAGAGCTATATATACCTTAATCATTATGTAAAACTGTCTTTTTGTATAGGTAGCTGGAAATATTTGTCATTACTATTCTGAATTGAGCAGTGACTTTTTATAAAATTTTACGTTAAATATGTACGGTACAAAGAAAGGATGACACATAGGATGTGTATTATAGCAGCGGTGTGCAAACTGGGGGGAGCGCCCCCGCCTGGGGGGGGAGGCGCTAGTTTTTCTGGGGGAGGGTGAGGCGCAACAGTTATAGAGGTCCCGTGCTCTCCCCCCAGGCATTTAAATTAAATGCCGGGGGACTAGGCGAGGCCTCTATAATACACTTACCTTCCCTTCCAGCGACGCATCGTCATGGTAACCCGACATCACATTTATGTGACGTCACATTTATTTATTTACAAAATGTTTTACCAGGAAGTAATACATTGAGAGTTACCTCACGTTTTCAAGTATGTCCTGGGCATAGAGTTAAGATGACAAATAATACATGGTTACAAATACAGTTACATAAAGTGAACAGGGTATACATTATATACAAGACATTGCATGCAGAGTTAGAGATAATATATATTATAGGCGTATGTAACAGTTACAGACCAGGTTAAAATCTGAGACAGCTTTAGTTTTGAAAGAACTTAAACTGGTGGTGGCTGTGAGAGTCTCCGGTGGGTTGTTCCAGTTTTGGGGTGCACGGTAAGAGGAGGAACGGTCGGATACTTTGTTGAACCTTGGGACCATGAACAGTCTTTTGGAGTCTGATCTCAGGTGATAAGTGCTGCATGTGGTAGGGGTGAGGAGCTTGTTCAGATAGCTGGGTAGCTTACCCAGAAAGTATTTGAAGGCAAGACAGGAAAGATGAACTTTGCGCCTAGAGTCTAGTGATGACCAATCTAGTTCTTTGAGCATTTCGCAGTGGTGTGTGTTGTAGTTGCATTGGACAACAAAATGGCATATTGAATTGCAGAGGGTGTCAAGTTTGCTAAGGTGTGTTTGGGGTGCTGAGTCGTATAGTATGTCACCATAGTCGATAATTGATGTTAGCATCTGCTTTGCGATACGCTTTCTGACCAGCAGACTTAGGAAGGATTTGTTCCTGTAAAGTAAACCTAGTTTGGCATAGATTTTGTATGTCAGGGTATCAATGTGCTTCCCAAATGTTAAATGGGAGTCAAACCATATGCCCATGTATTTAAACCTAGTAACAGGAGTTATGGTGGTATTAGTATTGGTTCTGATCTGGAGCTCATTTGACGCCGGGGCCGAGAGGGGGGGGGGGGGGTGCGAGGCGCCGAGGAGAGAAGACAGGGGGGCACACGGGGAAAAGTTTGCGCACCCCTGTATCATAGTATCAGAGAAGTCAAGGATGTACAAACATTTTACTCCAGTAAAAAGGCCCCAACTAATGTGTGCATCTTACAATGTATTAACTGTTAAAGACATATGAACTACAAGGAAAAAGGAAAAGTTCATAAATAATTGGAACATCTTGTGACCAAAGACAAAATAGTCAAGAGACGATCAGACAACGCAAATCTTTATGAAGTGGGAGAAAGCAATATATTGAGTGCACAGTGTCTTAGTTTATTATCCGCCGTAGCGAATGTTTGGAAAAATGAATAAAATACACAAACGCTGTATGAGGTTGTATTTTCTTTTGTCTTCTGGGAAGTTTTTAACAGTTTCTAGGATTAAATGGCTTTCCCTTCTGTGAAGGGCCTGATGTAAACTCTTGTACCAAAGGCTTAAAGTCTTAAACCTATTAGAAGCTTCCATCAGTCACTCAGTATGTCGGTGCATAAAAAGTCAGTTGCTGATCTGACCAATTCATTGCTCACTTGAAAATAGCCACCAAGAGGCTAGAAGGATCTGTAATACAGTGTGTTGCAGGTACATCTTGCACTGAAGGTGTAATCGCGAAGGCCTGTGTGGGTCTGCAGATTACACATTCAATTCTGCAGAAACAAAAGAAACTTCAATATTTCAGGGCTCGGTATTAATTACGCAAATGTTCTTACTGGTTAAACATGTGCATTATAGTGCACTGGTTTGTGACTTGGGACGTGGTTAATGGTGGAGTTACCCTGCACACCTTTAGTGATAATAGTAACAATGCACCTACTTTTCTGGGAACTTTCCTGAGACCAGCATTGTTAATCCCTTTTGTAGCATCACAAAATATTGCCAAATCTGGAATAATCTCCTCAAACTTCCATAATGATTGTTTGCAACTACGATACTTGGTTCACACGGTCCTTGCATTTAAATCAGAAGCAAGCAAGCAAACATACTTTCTTTGCTGTCTAACTAGACACTCCTTAGTACATATCCCCCATTAAATCTGTCACGTAGTCTAGTCCCATTTTTTCACACATGAAATTATTCTTTGGTATAAGAATAGTTCTTCTCAAAGTACATTCAAGTGTAACTAAAGCTAAAAGAGACAGTTTGAGCATGAGCTTCTTAGCATGGATTCATCATGGTGTTTGCCTTGCCTGCGTCATTGAGTAATGCAGATAGTGAGTTTTAGAGCAATAGGAGAAGGGGATATGGAGTTATACAGCACATGTCATAATGACATTTATACATATACAGGCAGTCCTCGGTTATCCGACACAATGCGTTACTCAAAATGGTGTTGTAAAGCGAAACGTTGTAAAGCGAAACACGTTTTCCCATAGGAACACTGTTTAAATGAAAGGTTTCGTCCTGAAGGCATTTTTAACACTAAAATACACCAAATATTTTACGCAGGCAATAAGATATGCAGCACACACATAAATTATATACTGTATTATATATATAATATAACATAAAATATAATATAATATATTATATAGTATAATATAATATTATATAATATATATTATATACACATAAACAACTTTGCAAAGCGTCGTAAGAGCATTGGATAAGCCGTTTTGGCGTTGTAAAAATGAATATAGGTATGCATTGCATAGCGTTGGATAAGCCATTCGTTGTAAAGCGAAGCGTTGTAAAACGAGGACTGCCTGTATATAATATTGTCATCTTTCTTCCTTCTCTTTGTGTTTGAAAATCTTCCAGGTCTGAGGCAGCATAAACCACTGTAAGACAACCGCATCGCATGTGTGACATTTGAGTAATAATAAGTCTGTATTGAAGTACTCAATGGATATACCAGCAGATAGAATAGCAACATTTTAAGGCACCTGTTGAGTACATTGTTGAGCGATCTCCCCTTTGCTAAGGGAGATGAATGGAACTGAAGCTGCTGCATGGAGAAAGGAAATTATTCAACCAGTGACAATTTACATTAGAAAGTAATTTTTTTTAATCATTGCCAACAACGGACCAACTTTCTGTAAATGTAGTTAATGTGGATGATTTAGTCGCAGCTACTCCTTCATAGAATTGTCTTTCCAATTGATAAAAAATAAATCCTATGGCTAGCGCAACATTAGACAAAACATTTTGAGGCAAAACCACAACAACGTGAAGTTCAAGTGAGCATCTCTATCATTTATAAACATTCAGATTACCAGAGGATAGCATCTGCTTAAAAAAAAAAAAAAAAGAAGAAGAATTCATGCAATCATTGTTTTCTAGGTTTGATCATCAGGCCGCAGGGTTTTCATCCAAATAAAACATAGCAAAAATAAAAAAAATTGTATACTGTATATAGAGTTTATCTGTTTTTGAAAAGCAATATGAACCTCTTCAGTGGCAAAAATGTGATTTTCAGAGCAGAAATTCTTTTGTTTGGCCCAGATCCACAATGCTCCGTTAACCCTGTAGGGGCCTCAAGACGTAGTCAGTACATCATGGGGTCTGGCACGGGCAGGGGCATCATGATGTAGTAGTGGCTACATCATGCCCAAAGAGTGCTTTCTTCCAGCTTTTATCATGCCCTGCATTCCCCTGGAGACCAGGATGTGATCTAAAGAATAGGGTAATGGAAGAGGAGGACACTTCTTCCATTTCCGGGTTAAGGGTCGCCGAGGTCACGTGAACGGTACTCAAAGGGTTAAGTCAGGGCCCATAATGTGATGTGACCTAAAATGGGAACAGAGGTTATTTTCCCTGATTTTACCACCTGAAAGCAAATTATATGCAAATGTACTACAGTATATATCATTAGCATAGGCTTAACATTACATTATTGTAGAAAATAATTATCTTCCAATATAAAAAAGCAGGAAACATTCTATGTAATTCAATGTTAAAACAAACAAAATGCTGTGTGCTCTTCCACTAAACAACAACAACACCAAAACCAGCAAATTTCTAAGTCTGAAATGTCTAACTTGTATTATTTAAACGTTAGATGGGAAGTTTGTGTTAATAAATGCTGTGGCCAGGTTTACATTTAAATCGTGTCAGTGTTTGATTGGGATTTGGGTGGAATCGCCAGGGAGCATGGTGGATTCTGGAAGTCAAAAAATCTGCTGACCTCTCCTTGATGTTGCAACTATCTACTGCCTCTGGGTACTAGGCTGGCAGAGGTGGCCATGTTGTTAAAAACAGATATTGAAGCAGCTGGGAGGCTTCTGCTCACCTGGATCAAATAATGTAAAAACTAGATGTAAATAGGTCCCCTCTGGTCTCCCGGTTCCTCCGTGCTTCCCCCCCCCCCTTCTTCTTAACCCCCGGTGGCTGTGAGGATAGTTGTGTGGGAGGGGAGGCTGATAGGGAGGCGTGCGCATGCACGGCAGGGTACCCGGTGGTCCATAGAAAAATGGCTCAGCGGGGACTACAATTCCCAGCAGCCCCAGGGGCTGCTGCAACACATGACCCACAGCAAATAGGGCACCCAGGATCTCCTGCAAGGAGATAGATACATTTGGCGCGCATGGGAAGCCACGCCAGTCGGAAGAGGGACCTTGGAGGAGTAGGTAGGTCCAGGTAGCAGTGCTCAACTGGACTACGCCAGACCCCCCCCCCCTTAGGCCCCGACTCACTGTAGCTTGTGGCTGCTATAGGGAAAGACCATAGTTAGGGACCTTTCCTCAGTAGCTGCATATAGTAAGGTACAGCGCCAGTGAGACGCCACGCGGTGACTGCGGCCTGTGGTCGGGGACCAGACTAGCTACGCGGTAAAGACGGTAAGGTGATATTATCCATGCCAGAATTCACCCCACGTGGAGGCAGACGCCATCGCGGACGACAGCGTTGGATTAGACGGATCCTCATTTTTTTTCTGCAATACCCAGGTGATGGAGCCCCGGGCAGGTACCTAACCAAGTGCACTAATACTCCACAGGATAGCGCTATCTCCAACACTCTGGGTGGGCCTTGACATTGGGAAAGGGACATCAGGGAATTGGTGCCTGGCACCCAATGTACTCTGGGGACACTCACTGTTTTTATCAGGTTGGGGTCTATTTTACTGTTTGTTACAGGGTACCCATATTATTGTGTTCAGTAAAGGTTGTTAGCATATTTTTGTGTGCATGTATCATTAGTATTGTTCCTGTAAGGCTCCATCTCTCCAAGTCGGGATCCCTTGCAGGTGGAGTTGCTGTCACCATAAGAATCAGGTACACACTAGGCTTCAGCGGCAGAGGTTCAGGCCTTTTATGAGCCACAGGTAATGCACCCCACACACCGTGGTCGCCATATCTTCCACAGGGTGGGAGAAAGTGGGCTACATAAAGATTAATAAAAAGTTACTCTAAAATGCGTATAGTTGTCCAATGAAAACAAACAATGAAACAAAACAGAATTAACCACTTGAATCAGCCAGGGTCACTAAAATTACTGTATATACACAACTATCTTTCCTTTTAACTAATGGCAATTAAAGAACTAAAGTTCGCAAAGCATATCATCTGCTTGGTTATTTTTTCTTTATGCTCTACACAGTGTAAATGTTTAGGACAGGTTCTCTGACAGAGTCTACACTGTTTATATATCTAGCTGGTTGGAGACAAGTTAAACCCTACATTTCTTATTCTTTATCTAAACTGATTCCAGTGGCTTCCTTGTATTCATATTCCTGTTTGCATTTCATAATCCAGGGTCTTTTGGGCAATAAAATATAATTTGTTAAGGGAAAAACCAACAAATGGATGATACATTTATTGCCTTAACTTGGGTTAAGATTATGTATTCTCCTACCAAATTGAACTTTCTGCTGGCTAACACAGTACTCCTATACACTTTATAAAAACAGGAAAGGTAATAATACAAAACAAATATAACCTTTACTTGTTTGGACATTTCATCCTCTTAAATGATTAGTCAATCCATAAAAGAAAGACGTTCCAAAACATTTAGAATCGTCAGTAAATGCTTTAGCAAAGCTATAAATGCATCAAAAAGTAGAGAATGTCAGATTGCTTACAGTGTTAATCCTTGACAAACTAGAACCGTCTTATTACCAGAAGTAAAACACAACCCATCATTTTAACGGCTTGGATCTCTGACAGCTCACTTAAGGTGTAGTCCCACTTAAAGGTGCAGTTCCTAGGACCAAGATGAAATAATGGTAATAACATGTTTAAGGGATTAAGGGGCATATTTAGCAAGTGGTGCTAAACCATGCAGCACCTACGGCCCCAAATCTCAGTGACACCTAACTTTTTTTTGCATAACATTTTATTGAAGGTTTTACAAGCAAGCATGACAACTGCAATTACAGATAAATTAAAGTATTAGAGTATATTCATAATCTAAATGCAGGACTAAGGTTATCTTTATTAAAAAAATAAACATGATCAGCATACATTTGAGAAGGTTTTGATTTAAACTAGCTACTCCCTTTTGTGAAATAGGTAATAGGGAGAAGGGGAAGGGGGGAAAGTTTGCTGCAACAGCACTGGTAGTTGAATTTTGAACAGGATAGGGGTGCTACTTAAGGATTAGGTGTTGTTTAAACAGAAAGATATAGCTGAGAGAAATGTAATTCCTCTTAATTGGTGCACACCCTTAATCGTTGGATTTTTAATCAGTTAATTTATAGTGTATTGGTCATGTGGAGGTAAGTTAAAATATACCTTTTATTTAATCAATTATAATAGTTCAGCTACTTGAACAAACACACCCTTGTGAAGTAATTAAGTGAAAGAGAGCACAGAAGTATCGCCTCTGCAATTGGTTAGCACAGAGATGATCGTTTGTTCTTGAATCACCTGCAATTCTCTCATGGATTAGTAACAAACACTGGAATGATATGGTGTTGTTAATAGTTATAAGTGTATACCACCACCTGACAGACACATACAAAATTGAACCTTCAAGTGTACTAAAATAAAATGACAAAACTGCTATTACAAAAAACTGCAAATATAAAAATGGCACAGAGGGTTGTGATGTCTGTGTAAAATCACAGTTTAGTGGCTATTATACCACAGTGTGATAAGCAGGAATTGCTGGATGTCCAGGTTTTAAAGCGTATATGGTGTGCTTAATTATCACTAAAAGCTTATTCTGCATATCGCATATACACATATATCTGACCTGATTATATGAGGAATAGTAGCTTGTGTAGTTTACTGTCAATACAGTTACTGTCTACTTCTTAGGAGCCTGTGTAGAATTGTCTCCAATAATGGGTTAAATAATATTTCCACACAGATACCCAGCAAGCTCTAGAAACCCCCCCAAATCACTATATATATATATATATATATATATATATATATATATATATATATATATATATATATATATATATATATATATATATATATAGAGGTATCAGTACCGTGTTAGCCGAGCTTCAATAATCAAAAAATAAATAGATGATACCGTTCTGTGGCTAACAAAATGCTTTTATTTGTGCGAGCTTTCGAGATATACTGATCTCTTCTTCCGGCGATGTTACAATGAATGAAGCAAGGATTACTTAAAAACAGTGTCTCTTGGAATGTTATCTGTGCATATATATATATATATATATATATATATATATATATATTAGGTGTCAAAAGGAGTGCTACTGGGCGTGGCTAAATGTATACAACAAAAAAACAAAGAAGCCCAGTGCTACTTCCAATATGACAAAAATACACAGTGAAATACCTTGAAAAATGGTGTCTTAAGCCTGCTGCCACTTTCAAGGCATGACCATTAGCAGGTCCTAACACTACCTGGGTTCAAATTCTTATTTACCTCTATAATTAGAAGAAGAATGATCACAGATGATCTATCGCAACCCAGCAAAATGAAACTGACCTGCCAACTTGTAAAGTGGGGAGGGGCGAGCTTAAACCCTGGGGGGGAGGAGCCACTAACCTCCAAAAACAGCTGATACCAGCTGGACAAGGTTAATAAACACACAGATACCCAGCAAGCTCTGGAACCCCCCCCCCCAAAATGACCACATAATATATATGTATATAAGTGTCAAAATGAGTGCTAATGGGCATGGCTAAATGTATACAACAAAAAACACTACCTGATTTCAAATTCTTATTTACCTCTATAATTAGAAGAATGATCATTCTTCTTCTAATTATAGCGGTAAAAAAGAATTTTAACTCAGGTAGTGCTAGGACCATGCCTTGAAAGTGGCAGCAGACTTAAGATGCTTTGGTCAAAGGGTTAAACTAAATGACCCCTTATCTAGAGAATATATAGGTATTTCATTGTGTATTTTTGTCATATTGGAAGTAGCACTGGGCTTCTTTGTTTTTTGTTAAATAATATTTCCCAAGCTTGACACTAACAAGGAACCTATTGGGTGAAATAAGCAGGGAACCCCGATATCATTTGGTGTGTTCCTGGAACGACAACGCTACAACAGGGACACCAATCAGTGCTTTGTGGAGCTCTCTGTCGGAGTTCCAAGCTGAGCAGCCCTCGAGCACACTCAGCATTTGGGACAACCGAAGAAGCCACTAGGTGGCGAAACGTGCATCGAGTTTCAACACATAACCTGTCACTACAGACAAAGAAAGGTGGTGGTTCAGCCAATGAGGATGAACCAGCTGCGTGACGACATGGCTGCGCTCCCACCATGCCCCCCATTGCCTGAACATGGCTTTCCAGGAGAGTTTTGCAGATTGCTTGTACTAGAGCCTCACTGCACAGCATGAGCTCGCACTCTAGCAAGAAAGTGGAGTGTATAATCCCAGTCTTAAATCCAATCTTGAGGATGCAGCTCTCTTCTTGTTGGATACAACCCAAGTGTCCACAAAAGTACTAGAGATAAAAAGAGAAGAGCACAAAACTCATAGTGAAGTAAGGCTTTACTGAACACAGGTAAAAGGATTAAAAACACTTACAGACGTCCATGAGTATATGGCGAAAAGTAATGAATGGAATGACTGCAGGCAAGGCAGTGATGCTGTCAGCGTGGGCGGTGGTGAAGCCGGGCTCCTTCGACTCCTTCGGTCACCTCTGTCAGTGGGGACAGCTAGAGCAAGTCCGCATCACGTGTTCACACGCTGATGTAGTAATGTCTCGCCGTCCTGACGTTACCACTGGGGCAGACCACAGGAAGTTTCTGTTATCTCCCTCACACCCCCGCCACTCGCTCCAGACAGCTCCGAGTTCCCACAGATAGGAGGATTTTATCAGCCAGTCTGTTATTTGATCCAATTATCGGTACTGTAGGTCCTACTGATAATTAAGCACAACATATACTCTCTAAACCTGGACATCCAGCAATTCTTGCTTATCACACTGAGGTATAATGGCCACTAAACTGTGATTTTACACAAACATAACAGTGCTCTGTGTGAATTTTATAACTGTGTATAACTGTTTTGTAACTGCAGTTTTGTTATTTTATTTTAGTACACGTTAAAGTTCAATTGTGTATGTGTCTGTCAGGTGGTGGTATACACTTACAGTATAACTATTAACAACACCATATCTTTCCAGTGTTTGTTACCAATCCCTGAGAGAATTACAGGTGATTCAAGTACAAGCTGTCATCTCTGTGCTAACCAATTGCAGAGGCGATACATCTGTATTCTCCACTTAATTACTTCACAAGGGTGTGTTTGTTCAAGTAGCTGAACTATTTTAATTGATTCAATAAAAGGTACATTTTAACTTACCTCCACATGACCAAAAACACTATCAATTAAACTGATTTACAACTCAAACAACTATTAAGGGTGTGCACCAATTAAGAGGAATTACATTTCTCTCAGCTACATCTTTCTGTTTACTCCCTTTTGTGCATTGTAAAACGTCTGTGGGGATAAAGGGAGCCGTGGATTATCTTCCAAGGTGAAGCTTGAGAAAGCCGTAGCATGTCCCCCAGAGTGAGTCTACTCAGGCACGCCAGGATATACTGGTTCCCCGCTCATAGAAAAACATGGAGGTCCTATTTCTAATCAGTCCTGGGCATGGGGATATAAATTGCCCATTCAGAGTGGCCTGTGGCATAAAGAGCCTACCAGGAGTAGGGGTTTACTTAGCGTTGTCCTGCTCGGCTACAATTAAAAACAGACAAATGGTTGGAGGTTAAAGGGTTTACACTCTAGCCAGTTTGTATGAAAGGATGGTTTAATGGTTTAAGGGACAAGGGACAAGCAACATATAGTGAACTAAACAGAATAGATAGGAATGGGGGAAATAGCTTAGAAAAGGGTATTCTGTTATTAATTACAACAGGGTCTCTGAAGAAAGGTTGATTCATCATCTTTTGTGATTCTCGATTAGGATAATGCAAGCGACGGAAATTCATTCCATGTCTTGAGAACCACCAATGAAGGGGTCAATAAGGACAGTAATAACCACCATAAACATCAGGTTACAACGCTTACAAACCTCACTATAAACTTTTAAAAATAATATAAAACAAAATTCAACTTCTATGAATTTTTCAAATGTATCACACACCTAGTTATCCCCTATTATAACTGCCTGTCATTTGTTCAGAATTGCATCTGTCACTGGCACTTGACATGCTTCTACTTTGACAAAGCTCTAGAACTGCAATTCCCAACAGGGGGTTTGAGAACCCCAAGGAATTTGTCAAGTGTCTCTAAGGGGTTCATTAAAATAATATGTGTAATGGCAGATTCCACACATTATTTTGAGTTCCTGTGGGGACTGCGCACATACTGCAGTAAGGTCACAAAACTGCACCTTAGCTTGGGTGGCATTGTTGTCAATTACAGCAAGAGCATCTAAAGGCGCCCCATACAATGCTTTGCATCCACAGCAGCAACGTATTGTGGGGCATGTCAAGGGGGACCAGGTTTCTTAACACCTTTTTATTACCTGGATCATTGATTGAGCAAAAGAAGATGGTAAAATAAATTGTAATTTATTTCACAAAAAGACATACACACAATGTAACACAATTAACACGTTGACACACTTACTGGGAATGGGGCTAACAAATAAATTGATTTTTGGAACGAAATTCACCAAGATTACCTTTTTAGAGCACTTTCCAATGACCAGTAGTTACTCACAAAAGTCCTGGAACTGTTTTCGGCATGCAATGCCAGACGCGACCACAACGTTCTCAAAAGCAGGACTTCTAAACGTTTCTGAGTTCAAAATCTTTGAAGCCGGCTCGTGTCTATTCAGTCCAGAGCATCTTTGAATTTGCCGCTGTTGGTTTGGCACTGGGAATCTCCGCTCCTGATTGGCTGGAAGCTCTCGTAGGGCTTTCATTCACTAACTTGGGCAGCCTATCAGAGCGTAGGAATTCTCCTGCCGGGCAATCACCTATTTGCCGTGTTGTAAAGCTGGGAGGGCACCTTTTCTCAGGTTGTAAAGGGGCATGCGCCAACCTCGCACCTCTGCCTCCTTGCATTCCGAGCCCACCCGCTGCCCAGGCTCCACAGAGTCTGGGTTCTGGCAAATGGTTGCCGGATAGCCTTGTGTTAGCCCAGGATGTGGGTACTCAGGCAGAACTGCAGTACCCTTCCTGTTTGAACACCTTGGCTTCCCTGAGGCTTTCAAGTATGGACTCCGCACAGACACAGAGGCACCAAGCTGGGTTGCCATCTGGGCTGGCCGGAACCCATGACTTGGAAATTCCTCAGTTCATATACAGGTTATCAATATATATATATACACATTAAACTATAACCATTTAATAAAATATATTGTGTCCTGTTTTCTGTGTGCTAAAAGGTATGAGTTCCTATTCTGGTGTCAGGGATGGAGTGAGTGTATAATTTACCTACAGTCACTAGCCTCATTCTTGGCACACATTAGAAAAATAACTTTTAAAACTTTTAGACAACATAATTATGCTCAGCTTTATAATTTAGCTGGAGCATCCCCCTGAACCCCTTCACTAGGTTCAGTGAACCTGGGTATGTATCTGGGTATCTCTACTATATTGGGGAACCCCTGCTACACTAGGGACTCCGTGTATAGCTGCACATATAGTTTAACCCTTTCATACCCATTTACCTTGTCTGGATGATGCTGCAGCAGGGATCCTAGCAGTGAGCCGTAATAACGCTTTCAGAGTCAGAGTTTGGCGGAGTAATGTGCTTGGCTGTATCCGAAAATCTCACTCAATTCCCGGATAAAATTTTGCGGTGTCCCATAACTTTGGAACCCCGATACATAGACACATTCTGTAAAAACTTTCTCCAACAAACCCACCCTGAAACTTACAGCCTAGAAATCTCCTGAACCCAGCACCCCAGTAAAGGCGAAAGAAAGATGCATCTTTAATGTCACAAAATTAGTATACAGTCCCAAAAATACATTTTTGACATCTGGGTCCCAGAGCTGACACTCTAAGATCCTAACACACGGGTCAGGGTTAACCAAGTGGGCTTAACCATTATGGATGAGCCTGGTTAACCCCTTCACCGTCACAGGGCATGACTTTGGAAGCTCCCTCAGTAAGTGACAGCTATTCTACCCATGCTGTCTGCAAACACAGAGGTGCAGTTTGGAGCTTTATTAAGCGTGTGTTCCCCCCACATGCTTAAGACACTACACTCTGTCAAACTGTTTTCTTAGCAACAGTCGGATGAGTCGGCAATAAGATTTATTTTGCTTTAATTTAAGATGCTATATAAAAGCACCTAAAAAAACAACAAATAAAGCATAAAGAATGAAAGAACTGCATGACAAATAGGAAGATGCCCCATTGACATTTGTTAAAGTGACGCCATTTCCCAGAATCCTTGGCTGCAGTGGAAGCACTGTATGCTGATAGATAATGCTGACATGCCGGGTTGCAGACCTGTCTGAGATGTGAATGTGCTCACTAGTAATATTTTTATTTAAAGGTTTTTTTTAGGTTGTAATCCATTCCTGGCGAAAATATTAAAGTTGGTTAACGGATGAATCTGGCAGAGCATATGTACCACTGAAAAATGTTATAGACTAAATATTATTTATTGTTTGTAGAGCTAAGATTTAGTAAAGGAAACTCCACCCTCTTCCCAAGCTATATAAACATTCATTCCTCAAAGTGTCCACGTTACAGAAACTCACCCTAGAAATAGAGTTTACAGATCTCCCCTAGTATATACCAGGGGAGTAACTGATGAAGTAGGGCCAGAGATGTCATAGGTCACAGCTGTCATAGATGACACAAAAAAAACAATGATAGAGAAAATGAACTATTTTTTGCATAACCATTATTTCTGGCACCTTGATAAAATTTAGAGATGAAATACTGTATAAAGGACTATAAGTGATCTCAGTCTTCACAAGAAACTGGCATAGCGTTGAGGCTGGTGCACAGCACAGTGTATTGTGATGGCATGAACCAGAATGTTAGGCTTCAGGTGAAATAGATCACATTTATGCATCACTTTCTGCTACCTTTTTGTTATGGAATCTGTATTAAGTATCCTCTTCTCTTAATTTTCTCGACTGATTACATTTTCCTAACAAACCTAAGTAGCAAACACAGGACAACCTTTCAGACTCCCAACAAATATATATATATTTTTTTAACTTGTATTTTTTATTGTTTTTCCAAACTGAAAACAAAGGGGAAACCAAAAGAGAGGGGGTAGGGGTGGGGAGCGGGTACAGAAAATAAGAAGGCGTGGGGGGAAGGGGTGGTAGGGTGTCATCTATCTTGCGCTCCTCGCAGGAAGCGTGCATACAATTACACTTGAAACATCCTTAATCAGAACTGTCAGTTTACCCAATAATGATTTCCTTATTTCGTCGATCCTATTGGATTTTTCCAAATGTATGTCGCCCTGTCTCTGGGGCTCTCCCTACGCTATCGGGTCCCTGCGCATGCGCAACCCGCAGCGCAATGGCGGCGCCCTGCTTCCCCGGCCGCCGGGACCTTAGAGACGCGACCGCGGCCTTAGCAACGGCCCGATCGCGTCCCCGGCAACCGGCCGCAGGCGGGGGAAGCCGCGCTGCTCCCTGCTCCAGCCCCCACCCTTGGAAACAGCCGTCGGGTCCGTCGGCACCCGCGATCGCGCTGTAACAAGGGAGGGGGGTCTCCAGGAGCCACGGGAGCTCCCCGGCTACACTCTCCCCCTGGTGAAAAACCCAACGTCCCCGCTTGGGGAATGACATCACACGGCATAAGTATACACCATAACAATTTGCATCGCATAAACGGTACACTTAGCAAGTTAACTTTACACCACAGGGTACAAGACAGATCACATATGATAACCGAGGCCAGCTGAGTAATGGCTGTTTGCTGAGACCTTTTGTGGGGTGCCCCTAACTGATCATGTGGGGGTACCTCACTTTTGCGTCCGTGAGCCTCCCCTAGAAAAATTTCTTGAAGAGCACACTCTGGAGTGACAGTCACTGGTTCTTCGCTACTTCCTCCCCCTGGTGGACGGAATAGCACCATGTCTTTTAAGCAGGCCTTTAGCCGGTCATCCGCGGCATGGATGCGGTAGACCAGGAGGCCAGGACCTTTCCTGCGGTCCACTACGTGGTGAAGGGAGCGTTCCTCTTTGGGCTCCAAGGAGAAAATTTTCACTACACAGGCCTTGTCCCTACGGACCTGTGAGGCTTCCACTGGGAAGCGAAAAATGAGCAACGTCTCTGTTCTCAGTCTCGGTTTCACCTGACAGGGGGTAAAGGGTAGATACCTTACCACTGTGGTGATTCCCGGTGGCCAACAGGTCCTCGGGGACGCTGTCAGTTCCCACCTCGGCTGTCTGGGGACCTGTCCACAACATTTCTGGGACAGTCCACTCACTGACTTGGAACTCGGGAGCGTTGGATCCCAGTCCTGGGACCATTTGGGTCGGAGCACACGGGCTCATACTCCATTCAGAAGCCGTAACTCTGGCCTCTTTCACGGCCACCTCCATCGGAGCCTGTGGGGAGCAAGGGGGTTCCTTACCACTCGGCTTGCTTGCGATGGGTTTCTCTTCTTCTGGCACGATAGGCGGTGGGCACTGGCCCACTCGTACCACTGGACCGCTACCGTCTAAGGAGGACACCTCCGCCAGGACGCGATGCAGAGGGGAGCCCTTCGCCCGGGCGACCAGACTTAAGGAGCCATCGTGCTCCGCGGTCACCTTGAGGCTCACCCCCAACACCCCTGGGGCAGTCAACTCACCCTTGTCGTCGATCTAGGACCGATGGTACCATCGGAATATGCCAGACAGGCCATTGTAGGGCACACGGGCCCACAGCAGGGTCCGCAACATCGGGATACACTTCCTCTAGGGCACACGGGCCCACAGCGGCTCTGCATCCGCCGAGATAGTGTGTTCAGTGATTTCCCTAAAGTGGCCCGCCGGCAGGCGCATCGCCACAAGTGCTGGGTCACTGGATTCACTAAAAGAAGGTGGGGGTATAGACACCTTACCCTGTGATTCCTCTGTATCATCGCTGGGGTGGTTCGCCGGTAGGCGCATCGCCACCGATGGGACTTCAACCTCGTCCCGCTCAGGAACCGGATCTGGAATGTTCACGAGGGCACATGGGCCCTCCAAAATGTCTATGAGAGGGGTAGATAGGTTAGCTGTACTGACCGGTTCAGTATTAAAACCGACTGCTTCTTCTCTGGAGGATTTTGCAGACCACAGCAGTACAGGCTTCATGAACTGTGCCCCGCAGTCGGTACACTGGGGCCCCCTTGTCAATTCACCGACGGGGCAATCGCAATTGCTCAAACAGCCGTGTAGGCATCTCTCCCCATCTACCACTGTCATCGTGAGCGCCAATGGTAATGTGGATACCTTGTCGGTCCAGCCGCCAGTCACCTTCCAGTCGTCTACTACACACGGGCATACCACCATGGGCAATTCAAACTTTGGGACCCGTATGACTCTATACATCCGAGGGTGTGTATCTCTGCATTCGGTGCTCGCTTTATGGGGAACAGAAGTTGGTAACTGCTGCTCACTCTGCTCCAAACTCCCCCTGGTGGACTCTGAAGGAGGGGCACTTTCTACAAGGGGGTGGGTCTGGCTCTGCACTGACTCACTCACATTGCAGGGGCGGGGCTTAGGGTTTTTCGCCAGTCCCGGACAGGTTGTTGCAATACTTTCCTGCGCCGGCGTGTAGTCAGCAGCACGTGCGCTCTCCTCTTTTGGCAGTTCAGGGTACACCACAGGACAGCCTGAACCGACCGAATCTTCCAACTACAAGCTGGACGGACCCTGGCCTTCATTTATAGCTTGCCCGAAACTCACTAGCACGGAACAATACTTCTCGTCCTCCAAGTGTAAATCTACCACGGCTATGGGGGCAGCCCCCCGGAGATGAGGGTTTTGTCCCAGGGCCACTCGTATATCTGGGGACGGAATATCTACAGGGACACGGCACACCGCAAGCATGTGGAGCGGTGGCACTCCCAACTTCATGCTCCAGTCGTGGACCTCGTGTCCGGACTTCACAACCATGATAAAATAGGGCTTGAACAGTTTGAAAAAAAACACAGGGCACCCCAGGTGTATCTCAGCAGCACCTCCAAATGTAACGGGTTTCCCCCCCCCCACTCGCAGATTGTACTGATTGGGTGCAGGAAACATATATTGTTACTCGGTATTGGTGCATAACCTGTTAGCTCACAGGAGGGCTGAGCTTCCGCCACGGGGAACCTGGGGCACTTATACTATGGACAACTTACTTATAACGATGCAGCGCCTCCACCTGCGATGGCTCCCACCAAAGGGGGAGTGGTTCCTCGCAGGACAATCAATAAACACATACACGGGGAGATATATTAACGAGTGACTTTACTAACAAGCAATATAACATATCTCGCAATACCTTTATATAACCTGTGTCCCTGTCTAGAGGAGACACCTACTGCGTCACGCAGGACGCTTCCCCAACACCGAGTGATCCCACCCAGTGTCCAAAGAAACCCCACCCAATGTCCCGCACTCTTGCAGAGAGTCAATGGGTGACTGCGCAGTCACTAGTTAAGCTAAGGGTCCGGTGGTGCACGTATGATTGTATAATACCTGCCGAGCACTCCGGTGCTCGGGTCAGCAATACTTCGCAAAGGATCAGTCGGGCGATGCCTCCTTCTGATCCTCCAACCGAACTCCTTGTACGTGGACCGTCAGGGCGGTCCCACTCTGGAATAGTCTCTGCGGACCCCAACGTGGGTCCGAACCGCTTCAACAGGAACAGCAGCAGCCGCTGTGTCCCTATCTAGTCTAAGTGGCACATGCTACACTATAGGCCGTCCCTATAGTACAGCAACCTGTAGTGGCTTTGGGGAAACTCCTAGGGGCCTACAGGGGTTAAGGACCTGTCCCACTCCCCTAACTCTCCAAGTCCCCTAAGCCTCACTAATCCCAGCGCCTGCAGCAACAAGCTGTGACACCCTGGATGTTGCCAGCCAACGTGCTGCGCAACAAGGTGCCTGCCTGTCAGACCTCACAGCACTGACCGCTGTGACTCTGACAAGGCAGCACTCTAAACTAAGGGCAGCGTCCCTATCTTGGGCCTCCCTCAGCAATTACCCACTACCCTAGTGGGGGGTTGGGGCCTATCTGGGGTGCGGGTAACTATAGGGCCGCAGGAGCTGTACTCGCTCCCCGCGCCCTGCCTTCCCTCACAGCTCCCCTGCGCCAACTGCAACTCCTGAGTGACAGGATCCCTCTCTCTAGAGTAGTCCCTGGCAACACTCTCTCTCTCAGAGTAACTAACTACCTCAGACCCAGGGGGTGCTGGCCTAGTACAGTGAGTCCTGGACTCCTGTACCCTACCTCCTTCCCTGGGCTGCTCCGGTCTCTTACTCACACCTAACGTGCTCCAAGCCCACCAAATGTATCTCTTCTGCAGGGGCTCCCTAAGCCCTATTGGCTCCCTGGTGTCACGTGGGGCGCGCAAAGGCTCTTGGGATATGTAGTCCCAGCTCAGAGCCTTCCCTGGTAGGCTAGGGCTTCGCGGGCTTTTCCTACCCTGCACTGTGCTTGCGCAAGCTTCCTCTGGCTGCCCTAACCTCCCCTGATCTCTCCCTACTCTCGCGCGACTTTGCCCTGTCTCTGGGGCTCTCCCTACGCTATCGGGTCCCTGCGCATGCGCAACCCGCAGCGCAATGGCGGCGCCCTGCTTCCCCGGCCGCCGGGACCTTAGAGACGTGACCACGGCCTTAGCAACGGCCCGATCGCGTCCCCGGCAACCGGCCGCAGGCGGGGGAAGCCGCGCTGCTCCCTGCTCCAGCCCCCACCCTTGGAAACAGCCGTCGGGTCCGTCGGCACCCGCGATCGCGCTGTAACAAGGGAGGGGGGTCTCCAGGAGCCACGGGAGCTCCAGGCTACATTCTGATCTATCTTTATCAATCGTGGCTCTAACGGTATCAGTTGGATTTTGTTGATAAATCTCTTCGTTATTACTAATGCTATTATTGAGGCTGTTTATCCTCTTTATTTTCTCCCTTTTCCTTTAAGAGGCAATGCTGATTACCTTGGCTTTGTGCGCTGCCCATAGTGTGCAGTCGCTGACTTGGCTGTTGTCGTTTAGTGAGAAATAATCTCGCATGGCGGTTTCTATGGCTTTTTTGGTTTTTGGGATCCTGAGTAGGAGGTCGTTCATACGCCAGAGTGAGCCTGTTGGCCTCTGGTGCACTAAAATAACCTTGGGGTGTTTTAACCTGGTATGGGGCATTGCCTCTGTTGCTTTGGGCCTATGACTCTGCTTTTGGGTTGTTTGGGACATGCAGAGTCAAGAAAAAGTGAAGGGTGTGTGTGGGGTGCAATGTGGTACTTGCAGTCTGAAAGGTTGCGAACGTATACGGTCATCGTCTCTGCTTGGACCCACGTCGGTGGTCTGGTTTGTTGGGTGACCTTCCTTTCTAGTGGGACAAACTTCAACTAGAACACATTTATAAAGAGATAAAATACAACAGTCAAACTTTTGGAACAATCCTAACGTAAAATGGAACACGGTTATATTGTTAGTGAAGCTAAACAAAGTCTTTAGAGGAATAATAATGGCTTATTCCTGCTTCTATCAAGTGATCAGTTGTTCTACTCTCTTTTTCTCTCCCTCGTGCCCCCCGTTGCTCCCAACCTTCTATTTGAACCGGCATAGAAAGTCCGGGGTGGGGGCACCAAGTGGGATGAGCCTGTCTCTCCTATGCTCTCAGAGCTTTGTCAAGTTCAGGTTGTCAAGCCTCAGTGTTTGGGGCATGGTAAGTTATCTTGGATTCCTTAGCACTCTGGACCACCTTTCTCGTCCCGGCTGTGGGCGTGTCCTCGCTGTGCCGCTCTTTAATTCCTCTGGAATTTCTAGGCCCAACGCGGATATGAATTCCGGTCCTTCCTCTGGGGTTCTTAAGGTGGCTTGTTTTCCCTTTTTTGAAGCTTGGAGGCGGAAGGGGAAGCCCCATCTGTACCTGACGTCCTTACTTCTCAGGTAGCTTGTGATTTTTCTGAGTTTGCGTCTTTTGGCGATTGTTGTTGGTGCAAGGTCTGAGAAGATCTGTAGTTCCGCATTTTCAAAGGTGATCTTGTCTAGGTTTCTGACCTTGTTGAATATTTCCTCTTTGATGGTATAATAGTGGAGCCTTATAATTATATCTCTGGGCCCTCTGTTTTCGAATTCTTTCGGTCTGTATATTCTGTGGGCTCTGTCCAGTTCCAGCTTAGCATTGGTAGCTTCAGGGAGGATACTCTGGAATAGTCTGTTGAGGTAGGGCTTGATTTCTTCATTGGGGACTGACTCTGGGATGTTACGGATTCTGAGATTGTTCCTCCGTGATCTATTCTCTGCCTCTTCTTGGGCATCCTGGAGTCGAGCAATCTGTTCTTTCATTTGGGATATTTCTCCGTCCGTCTCCACTTGCTTTTCAGTGACCTCCTCCATGGCTACCTCCAGTCCTGTTGTCCGTTCTTCCACATCCATGACCCTGGAGTGGAGGCTCTGCATTGCGCTTTGCAGCTCATCGTGGAACGTCTGCTTTATTTCTTTAACCCAGGCTTTTAGCTCGTTTCTGATGTTTGGGTTTTGCTCTGCGTCCGAGCCCGAGTCCATTTCCTCTGGGTCTAGAGTTTGTGCTGCTTTACTTTTGCCTGTTAGTGAGGGCGTAGCGCTTCTTTTCATGAAGAACGTGGAGGCTTCTGGTTTCCCTGACTTTCTGGGGGGAGCCATGTCGCCGGTGCTCAGCTGGAGGGTGTGCAAGTGTGTCAGTCCTCAATCTTTCTTTTTATGCTTTATTTGTCTGCGTTAGGTTATAGAAACTCAGAGTAAATCTCGTTCTTCTGCTGGGCTGATTTCAGTACCATAGTTGCATCCCCTCACTTGGACATTTTGCTAGTGCATGGGTCTAAGTGCATAGACCCTGGTTCTTTAGAATTTTGCCGAGGGTCGGGGGGGAGGGGGGCAAGGGGGCGTGCATGTGCTCGTCTGTGCAGCAACTGGTTTCAAGCGTTAATGCTCCTGTGGTGCCTGTGGTGCACAGTCGATTGAGCAGTGGGGTATCTTCCAGGCCTCTTGTTTAGGTTTTTACCTCTGGGCTCCCAGCTTGGTCCCCTCTTGCAGGCTGGTTATTTCTTATGTTTTGGTGTTTATTTATTTATTTATGTTCCTGGGGGGAGATGTACCTTTAAATCAAACTTGCGGCAGCCATCTTTGATTTGGCCGACACGCAGGCTGAAACGCATGGAGCCACTCACCCATTTGCCAGCAAGCATCAATTTGTCACTGGTTCAACCGCTATGGGTCCTGCTCTTAGGGAGAGAGGGTTTTCCTCCACTTGGAAATATATTTATAAGGGTTTTTCACCCTGTAAGTTCTCTTTTTTGGAGCTTTTAAGACGGAGCTCTCTTGACACACGTCTTCACAGCCTGGTGTCTTGGCCACGCCCAACAAATATTTTTTTAAAAACATACGCTGATCACTTTTTTTTTTTTAACCTATTTCTTAACATATGAAGTACTTCTTTAAATTGGTATCATCTCTAATTACAATTTTAAATGTTACTTAATTTTAACACACACCCACATTTGTTTTTATATATTTTTCTACTTTTCTTACTTTTTTTGTCAAGAAAATGATGATGAGGAGTAAAGTATTCAACAGTACAACTGAATGCTGGACAAAACCATGCCAGGACGCAAGATGCAAAACCTGTGCAATGCTCCACACAGCGGGCACAATACAAATACCACACAGGAATCTGGAGTACAAAATCAGAGGAAGGTTCACCTGTTCCTCAAGCAATGTAGTATACCTGATCATGTGCATGAAATGCCCAGGGGGCTGCTGCTACATAGGGGAGACGGGACAGGGGCTAAACAAGCGAATGAATCTGCATCGCCACAGCATCACACACGAACAAGAGACAATCCTGTCGGCGAACATTTCTCTGACTCTGGCCATAAGATGAACGATCTGTAGGTGGCCATACTCAAAGGTAAAAGTGAAAATCTGTGGAGGGATTCAATGGAGCACAGCCAGGTAACAGCCAGGATAGAAAAAAGTGGGGGCAGCAATCATGGACCCGATTAAAATAGGTTTATTCAAACAGTGAACACATGATACAGAGCAGGTGTAGAAACACCACTCTAACACGTTTCACGCTACAATAGCTCTTTGACAAAATAAATGTGTGTGTGTAAAATGCTTAGTTAGTTTACTCTGGTGCCAAGTTGGATTTTCCCTTTAAAGCAGCAGTCCAAGACGCCAGCGTTTATTTTGTATTTAATTTTTCCCCTTTAATATGTGCAGAAATACAATCCACACAATGATAAGTAATTAGCTAACTTGACAATCAATCCTTTCTCCTGTGATCGATCGGCGAAGATTCAGCTCAGGGGTTCACTAAATGGCAGTCAGTGCAGCAGAAGAGGACCAAAGATGCAAAATTCTGTGGGGAATATCATGTGACCAGGCAGTCACTAGATACAATTGAACTCGAACTGCTCGAGAGAGGGTAGGGCTCAAAAAGGGGTGTGCCAGAGCCTGTTTCAGAAGAGAAAGGGGATGTGACTTTGTAAATGGTTGCTATTGAAAAAAATGCTTCTTACATTATGAAACATTAAAAATGTAATTCAGAGTTGTTTTAAAAAAAAAAATGCTACTGTACAAGTATTTTCTCATAGTACAGAACTGATTTTTTAAAAAAAAAAAACACACGTAGGGTATTGCTTTGTCTGCAGCTTTAATAAGCAGACCACTTTAACAATAAACAAATAAACTCTAAGAATCCTAATGTGTGATAGCCATTTTGAGTATTAACAGCCATAAAAGTGAATGAATGTCCACAACTGCTAATGTTTTAATGCACTATAGTGAACAGGCTCCTTTATAGAACCTATGTCCTTCATTACTGGCTACACTTTTACACGGTTAGTATTTGGCGGTCTCTTCTGTAGCACCTCACAGCTCTAAAACTGTAATTGTGCCTGTGCATATTTCCAAAGGTGTTCTCTGTGTCTTATCCATGAGGGGGCAAAATCAATGTTACTTGGCCTTGGTGCATGCAGGGCTGATAACTTGCTTAACAGAGACATGACAATTTCTGGGTGTTATAAATGGGAAGACAGATAGTATGCTCGCTTCAACCTATAGTAGGGATGTGTTGGAGCTGGTAAGGTGCAATAAGGGAATAATATGTGTAGGCCATCTACCCCTAAGTGAGATTGGGGTGGGTATGCCTTCTCCTGGCTACTCTGTGTGGTGATGGTGTGGGGAGAAGCAGGACAGGAAGGACAGGTTTACCTTGTTCTCCATAGGTGCAGCGCCTGCAGCCAGCAGGGATCCTCTGTGGTTGATCAGGGGATGAGCCCCTACTGACATTCCTCCATACAGCAGAGACAGTCACAAACAGCATTATCTTTTCTTGGTTTTATTGCAGGTAGATGTAATAGATTACAGACATGTATTTCTTGGCTTTCTCATAGGAAGATAGGCAGTGCCCTGAGCAAGGCATTAAACCCCTCTCAGGCCTGCTGTACCCCTCCTCCATCTCCTTGAGAGGTGGAGGGCTTGGATGTTGTTCACTCCTCAGAGGAGGAGGTAGAATCTTCCAGGTCCCTGCTAATTTAGGAGAATGCCTTTTTATAACCTGAGAGCTGTTGATTGTAACCCTGCCCCTTAACAAGACAGGTTGAATACTGATTGGCTATCACTCTCCCTAGATGAACCAATCAGTATCCCTCTGTCAAGTTGACATTCTCTGACAGTTGCTAGACCCGCCCTTGGATGCTGATGACATCACCCAAGGCTGTAACACGCACACCGGGCCTAAAGAAGGAATGAACCTTTCCACTGCCTGCACCTAACAGGACTGACACTGTAAAGGCCCAGGAAAAAGAAGTAGCTGCCGGAAGGCTAGGCTATATATGCATAATACAAACAAAAGAAAACAAGCCCCTATTGGGTGCACTCAGTACTTGCAGTATGTCATGAAAATATGGTGACAGAATTAAAACGTAGTTTTACAGTAATTCTGTCACCACATTTTCGTTACATAACACTAGTACTGAGTGCACCCAATAGGGGCTTGTTTTCTTTCGTTTGTTTTATAAATGGCATGCAGAATAAGGCCGCGTCCATAGTTGAACGCGCTAGCTTCCGCGCTCCGGCGTCACTCTAGAAATACAAACTTGTTTGTATTGCGAAGCGCCACTCTCCCTGTAGCGCATGTGCATGCGCGCACTATGCGCATATGCATTGGCATCCTAGTGTTTGTTTTGGCGCGAGCTACATAGCTCACACCATATCCTGTACTGTGGACTGGCCTAAGACAACAATAATATAAATGTGCAATTATCATTAGCATTAATCTGTCATGGGTAGCAATAAGGTAGAGATGGAGAAAGAGTTTTATCTTTAGGGGAAGGGAGTGGGTATTTTGACCCTCCTTGCCCATTAGAGTGCACACCTATGTTTGAATGTTTATATTCGTTGTTAAGATTCAAGGAGAGGAATCAGTGTCATTTATGGTTTATATACAATTAAATAAATATTCCAGATGTCCTAGAGGGGAAAAAAATGAATGACCAGCAAAATGTTGGAGAAGTCAGCAATTATACTTTTCTTAGCAGTATCCTTTGTGAAAAATAACAAGCACACTATCTTTTCCTAAAACGCAGAAGCAGGGTGCTCTATTGAATTAACAAGTAATACCTGTTTATACAAGCTACATACTTGAGATAAGTACTCAGAGGAGGAAAAAGGTCACCATATTGAAATCAGATGTGAGTGCGGTCATAATTTCTCCCTGTATTTCTGTCCTGTTTTCCCAGGTCTAGAAATACGCCTGTTTTTTCTCCTGCAGTTGACATGATCCAGTTAAATTATCCAAGCTTCTGAGATACTTCACGAAATATCAATGATTGCTTCACATCTCAGCACATAAATCTAAGCCAAGAAGCAGTAGTACAGTATGTATAGTGCACAGATACATGCTTACCCCTCAGAGAAAGCCCAAGTCTTAGCCAATCTGCCTAACTTGTTGCTCACGAGGTAATGTCTGTCTCTTCAAGACAAATTAATAATAGTCTTGCAGGAACTTGGCACGCAAAATCAGCTGAAATATATAGTAAAGTAAACTAAGATTGTGTATGTCTAACTGAAATATATATGTAACCCCTCTTTATTTTACCTCAGACTATATTGCCTGTCACTGAGGTGGGGGCCTGAGTCCTATTAGTTATTATTTAATTGTTATGGTGCGTAGTATACTGGTGTGAGACTGTAGTGACTGGACACAACACAACTGTAATAAATTGTAACAAGCTTTATATATTCATATAGCTATAACTTGTGCATTACATGCATCCCTCCATACACATATATACGTAAACAAACTATACCAACAATGTGAACACTGCACAAACGATTTATAACTTGTATCTCTATCCGGCCTCACAGTCATGGGGGTACTGGCCTGTAGATCCTGATGTGCTAGCACAATCGTTGAAGCTCATAAATTGTATGTGTGTTGCAGCCCGGTGCTTCACAAAGATCAAACAGGGATGGCAATATAACTGCAGTTTATAGCCTTTGTGGGTTAGTTCACCCACTCCAAATTTATGTAATTCTGGCACAGCTGGACTCTCTAATCTCTCTCTGTAGTAGCCTCTGTCTGCCTGCGCCCCTCTGCACTGTCAGGTTCTGGTCTCTGCTGGGTCCTGCTGCATGCACTGCTCCAGTAGGGCAATTCTCTCCCTGCAGTTCCCTCTCTTTAAGGTCCGGCATGGACTGACTCTCTAATGGCTGCTCCCCCTGGTACCACCTCTCATCATTGTCCTCCTCCTTCACCAGCTTTCCTACTGGCTTATTACAGTCACATGTCCTATAGAGAGCATAGCAGTTGAAGCGGCAGCGTCTTGTGTTGCTTGCAGACACAGAGGGTTACATATAGTGCACCGTTTTTTTTCCTATTCTTACTTGAGTACCTCAAGTAAGACTCATGTAATTGCTATCCATCATTTAACTAGTACCATTTGATTGAATGATTGCAAAGAAAAGAAAATGAACCCTTTCATTGTTTGAAAGTATTGAAATGCAAAGCATTTTGAGATCTTTTGACACAAAGGGGCTAACAGACAAATTACTATCTACATACAGTGGTTTTGTTTGCATAAATAATACACTGGATTTTATTCCTTTCAATGAACTCCTGGTTTATAATGTGATGGAAATATACACTGCTTTTTTTCTTTAGATTTTACTCTTACTATACCAAAGTTACTCACAGACAATTAAATGGGAAAAATAGAACAAGGACTTGATCGCGATCCCACAGTTGACCTGGGGTGAGTGGGCAGGTTTACAGGCCTGTAAAGCCTCAGCCATACATTGCGTTCCCACACATTGTTAGGCAATCTCACAGATTTTTAGCACTGCAGGTCTCATTGTGTAAAATAGAAAGGAGGGAACGAGCGCAAAGATACTGTAGAAATGAAGTAAAGGATACTAATAGTCCCGATATTGGGTGTAGATTACCTTGATGGGTGCCGCAAAGGGTTATTGGTGAGTTCGTTCTTAAACCACTAGAAGTTTTGTAGAAAAGGAGGATCATATGCACACTCACATCCAGGTAGGGGTATGCATGGGGAAAAAAGGAAAGAGAACACAATAGTGTAATACTGTATGGGATCAATACAGATAGAGATGGTAATGCACTCACATTTCTTGAGATCAAACAGGCATTTCGGTTAATAAGTTTAACCAAACTGGTGTCATATGCTCTCCGATGTCAGGATACTTCTGGTGGTATATAGGCTCTCTGATGACAGGATGCTCCCGATACCTTGAGGGCTCACAGATGACAGGATATTCCCAATATATGAATTAGAAAAAACATAAATATTGTAATACTGTATATATCAGTGCCAATCTTAGACTATATAGTATAACCACTCACATTGTATAGTGTAGTAATTTGCTTTTTGGTTGTTAAGGTAACCAACTTATGAAGAATTCTTGAGTCACAGGATACTCCCAGATGGAAAAGGAAAAGGATGCAGGAAAAGGTATATAAACTTTATAAGAATAAATGTAGAAAAGCACTTACAGAGCTGTAAATACAAACAGCCAAAAAGGGAGTCAAAAAACAACTGTGTCCCCACTCTCAGTAAGCCCCAGTGATGGCCATACACTAGGGGATACCATCTCAACACGGAGGGAGTGACTCCACAGACACTGAGGACTTGCTAGGTCCACGTGGAGAAGACGCTGTTCCTTTAAGGGTACACGCTACCTGGGATAGCCACAGCCGCACCAGTGATCCACACGCCAGTGCGCACATGGATGCACTACAACAGGCTCGCAATCAAGGTACACCCACACGGGAGAACACAGCCCCTCACACTGACCAGCAGCCATCACGCATCCACGCCAAGGAAGAGGCGACCGCACGGACCCTCCCAGCAACTACCTCAGAATGCGACCAACACGCCGATGCCTCGGGCCTGACAGACATAGCCAAGTACATGATCCGGAGTGACCTGGTGCAAGCAGGACTCATCAGCTTCGATGACCGCCCTGAGAACTACCGGACGTGGAAGTTCATGTTCAAAGACGCAATCAACAGCTTGGACTTCTCAGCGAGGGAAGAGCTTAACCTGCTATTCAAGTTCCTGGGGAACGAATCCAGGGAGCACGCTAAGAGACTTCGGGCGTCAAACGTGAACCAACCCCAAGTAGGTCTTGACCTAGTATGGGAAAGGCTAGAAGAGTGCTACGGTAGCCCCGAAGCAGTCGAGGATTCGCTCTTCAAAAGAGTCGACAGCTTCCCGCAGATCACAACTAAAGATTACTCGAAGTTACGAGAGCTCGGGGACCTGTGCAAGAGCTGGAGTTTGCAAGGAAAGACCATTCCTTAACAGGTTTCAACGTCTTGGACTCAGCTCGTGGAGTGAGACCCATCCTGGAGAAGCTACCCTACAACCTCCAAAAAAGATGGATCTCACAAGGCTCCAGATACAAAAGGGAGAAGCAAGTCGCCTTCCCCCCATTCTCATTCTTCTTGAGCTTCATCCGCGAAGCGGCAAGGACAAGGAACGATCCCAGTTTCATCTTGGGTGCGCAAACCACACACAGTGCAAGCGGCCTGAGGACTGAGAGACCAGTGGCAAGATACGGTAACACCCAAACACCCATCTCGGTCCACAGTACGAACATGCCTCCCACGACCCAAACTACTCCCGATCCGTCGGTCGCCGGAGACGAGGAACCAAGGGACCTTAACAAAAAATGCCCTATACACAAAAGGCCGCATCTGCTTAACAAGTGTGTCAGATTTAGAATGAAACCCATAGAGGAGCAAAAGAACTTACTCAGGGAATGGGGAGCTTGTTTCAAATGTTGTGTTTCCACAACTCATTTATTCAAAGACTTTAAAGAAGAAATCAGATGCACAGAGTGCGATAGCGACAGGCACATAGCCACTTTACACCCGGAAGCTATGAAGCCCAAATCAAGCAAAGCCCCTAACCCTTCGACAAAGCAGGGCGGGGAGGAAGAAGTGGGAGATACACCCCCCACGACGTCGGTAGCGTCCAAATGCACAGAGGTATGTGGAGAAGGAAACAACGGTAGATCTTGCTCTAAAATATGTCTGGTAGCAGTGCACCCAGAGGGACAACCCCAAAGAGCTAAAAGGATGTATGCAATCATCGACGACCAGAGCAACCAATCGCTGGTCAGGTCAGAATTCTTCGACATGTTTAACATACAAGACAGCGCTTCTCCTTACACTCTCAGAACGTGCGCAGGGCGAATGGAGACTACAGGAGAAGAGTGAATGGCTACACCATATGCTCAATAGACGGCAAAGTGAACATGCCCCTTCCCACACTCATCGAGTGCAACCACATGGCTACAAACAGGTACGAGATTCCCACACCAGACGTGGCACGTCATTACACGCACCTCAGAGGAATAGCCAACTACATCCTGCCGGTAGAACAAGGCGCCAAGATCTTACTGCTGCTCGGTAGGGACATCATGAGGGTGCATAAAGTCCGTAAACAGCATAATGGACCCCACAACGCGCCATGCGCCCAAAGACTTGACCTAGGATGGGTGATAGTGGGCAACGCGTGCACTGACAAAGAGCACGGACAAGACTATGTTGACGCCCGCAGAACGGTGGTAACAGAATGTGGGCACACATATCTCTCTGAACCATGTCTTGGCCATCTCCAAGTGACAGAAGGGCCAAGTGAAGAGAAAAGACAAGGTCATACCCCTGAGGTCAACAAAAACATCCTTGCATCGGGGGATGTGACAATGGCCTAGGATGCTTAGCGGTTCAGACAACCAAGGATGACGAGTCGATTCCACTGAAGGAAGAAAATAACCTCCCAAAGGTGACCGACAAAGGGATCATCCAAAAGACAAACAAGCGGACGATCCTCTCGCGAGCAATGGCACGGCTAGGACATACAGTCGTTCCTCTCCACAGAGTATTCAGCGATAAAGCTGTCACGGCTGGCATAACCGCAAAAGATTGCGCCCTACAGGTGAAGCCACAGTGTCAAAAAGACTGTCCTCTCACACGTCTAAAAAAAGACAATCACAAAGACATCTCATAAAGGGATTTACTAGGGCAAAATAGACTATTTTTCGTCATGTCCAAGGAGAGAACAACCTCCTGAAGGCAGTCAACAAAGAGATACAAAGGCGTATCACCAAAATAAGTGGAAACGTTCTCTCGCAAGAGGAATGCACCAATGACTTAGGGTGCACAGCGTTCCAGACCACAAAGGACGACGACAAGCAAACACCATTGATGGGAGATGGAGAATTCCTGATGTCAACGGTCAAGGAGCTCGTCAGAAATGGACCTGGCAGTTGGGCGAACCCACTACCATTCCGTTCACCAAGAAGGCGCTTCCCAAACAATGGAGAACATGCCATCTCTAGGTTCACTTCGCACCTCTGCGACCTACAAAGGGAACCAGAGACCAAAAACAACTTTGTGGCCTTCATCCAGAAGATATTCCTTACCGGCCATGCAAAGCCAGTACCTCTAATGAAGGAAGGTGAAGAATGCCGGTACCTCCAATCATCTGGGGCCTACCACCCTCAGGAACCCGATCAAATCCGGGTAGTGTTCAGCCCCAGCGCTCAGCTCCAGGGAGCCTCCCTGAACGACGCCCTCTTTACTGGACTAGACTCGACAACCAGTCTTCCAGGAGTGTTGTTCCACTTCCGCAAGGAGCCAAAAGCCATCTCCTTCTGCCAAACGCCAGGTGATAGAGCGACAGGCTACCACGACTGGCATACCTACAAGGGGATGCATTCTGTCGGTAAAACTACAGAGACAAAAAGACTGTTCTCTCACAAGGCTAAAAGAAAACAGTGCCAGAGACTTTTACACAAAGACATTGTGGTGCAACCAGCAAACCTGGAGCTGTGCATCCACCCTGCATCCTTTGCCAAAGAACCTTGGCCAAGGGACCTTGATACTAGTGATACCGGCCGGTGTCACATCGCTATGTGGACATGGACTCTTGCATTGTTTGAGAATGTGATGTTATTTTTGTTATGCATTGCACATATGTTCCACATATTCAAGTTATATAGTGGTATCTCCAGATACCAGACGGGGAGTGTCATGGAACAAGAACTGCATTTCTGATTCACCCCCCTCTCTCCTTTGCAGCTTCTGCCTGTCAGTTCTTATTTTCAGCTGCATGGAGTTTGCACACACATCCTGTGCCTGTGTGATATGCAACAATGTTGCATTTCTTGCCTCTGGGCATGTAATCAGTGAACTGCTACTGCAGCCTCTGAGATCCTCCAAGTTTATGGGCTTTCCCATTTTCCCCCCTGTCCTTGCTGACAGTTGGTTCAGCCTCACTCCACTTTTAGTGTGACCCTTGCCCCTCACTTGCTTTTCCACCATCACCTCTGGATGAGTGAGTACCCTGCTGTAACTGCTGTACTGGTAGGATTACCCTTTTCACCTGTCCTTAACTACAAAGCACCCACAGAGAGAAACTATTTAAACATCAACATCTCTACACAAGTGCCTGTCTTTTACCCTGCTTTCCCTCAATAAAGTTCATATGTCCCTGGTCTCCAGAATAATTTTTTTGTATAAAAATGCACATGTTGATCGATAAGATCAAGGTGCTAATGTCTTTGGAGTCAGAGGGGGTCTGCACGGTATCCTCGCTGCTCCGGTGTCTGTGTGTAGCGTGGCGCCTATGCTGCCGAGCAGCTGCCTGCTGTATTGAGGTCCCGATCACTTCCTGGTTTGTGTGTGGGCTCCGCCTCGCGTTATGACATTGTCATGTCATAACGCGTCGCAATGAAGCGTTAGCAGCACCTAGGGATCCTCCACTCACCTCAGCAGGCTTCTCAGCTCACAACTCTCCTCCTCTAACAGACGGCCAATGGTACCAGCACTAGTAAAACACAAACAGGGTGTGCTAGCCGCTAAGGTAGTGAAGCTGCTTTAATGTGATTATAACTCTCACCTGACGCAGAGGTTTTAAACATTGCGGGGATACCGGCACCTTATACCGGGGCCTGTATCTTGTGACGTCGGGGGTCCCCGAGGCTGAAATCAATGTGGTTCAGTTCAGGAGACCTCTTGCTCCTGTACATAAGTATTAAAATTAATATTTAAACTGCACGATCGCCTGTAAGAGCCATGCATGGAGACGCAGCGTCTCCATGCATCTCTACCAGGCTGCAGTTTCAACAATCAGTTACCGATCGGTAGGATTTATAACGCGATAACACTTAGAAAAAACAAGTCGTTAAATGCTGTATTTTTTTACCGAACGTTGAAAAAAATGCTGTTTTTTATTAGTGAATACCTTTTGACCCACGTGTTTTATAGTACGATAAAACAATGCAAAGTCAATCGGCAATGCACTGATTTTATCGAAGTTTAGTGAATACGCCCCTTACCGGTAAGATTACTGGTATTTTTAATTGTTTTTAAAGGGGATTTAAATGGCCATCCAATAAGAAGCCACGATCGATTATGTTTGGCTTCTTATTGGCCTGATATTTGGAAGCCATTTTGTTTCCCCTCAAAGAGATTTCCTCCCGGTAACTTCCCCAGTAAATATTTTAGGAACCAGGGGGTCCACAGAGCTGAAAAAAGGTGACCCCCAGTTGGCATGGTGTAAAAAATACAAAGGCTAACTGCTCTTAACTTATCTAGAAAATGCAAACCACGTCCAAAAACAAATATCACAGCATATATAATACACACTGCTTTTGTCAAGAGTTAGATAAAGAATCGCAATAGAGAAAATACAGCCGCAGCGTCTGTAAAGCTGCATTAATTGGGGCTGACTTACAAAGCAGACTGTAAAAGTCTACACAGAAAATTACAGAGATAATACAGAAGCGAGTAGAAGTCAAACGTCCCAATTCTCCAGTCATTTTCTATTGTGAAAACAATAGATGTACCTTGTTGAGAAGGATTTCCCCTAGCATAAACAAAATGGTGTCCCCTTTTCCTTCTTCCACTCCTGTCTTGGTCTTTTTTTAGTATGCCGTGAAGCTGTTTCCCTGCATTGGAGAAGCAGCTTCACTACACATTGGATCAGGGCCTAAGTCATTTGGCCAGTTGGCAGCACGGTCTAGGACCAAGTCAGAGCCGACGTTTTATCCGCTTACTCACCTCACTGAAGGGAAATCTTGCCGCTGGCCGTTTTGCCACCAAGGTAAGTCCCTAACCTAACCCCAAAACTCCCTAATTTTCACCCCTAATACTAATGCTACCCCCTGCCCTAAAAACCTTAACCCCTTACCTTATGCCAGGTTTGGACAACCAGTGGTCCAAGTGCTGCATGTGCCCTTCAGTACTTCATGTTCGGCCCCTGAAGACAAAGTGAAAAAAAACGAGAACTCTGACTGCAGACAGTGCAGAGAGACCATAGAGACATGGAAGAGGAGAAGCCAGAGCGCCCCCTAACCAGCTCCTCTCCTGGGCTCCTAGGGACCAGCGACCCCTGGTTGGCTCCCAGGCAGCACAGGGTACAGTGAGTACAGTATACACCCTGTCGGCTGAGAGCTCAATGTGGTGCTGGCTGTGGAGACTTGAGAGCAAGGTAGGTACAATCACCCCACTGACCCTCCTGTTACACCCTTGTCCCCCTGTCCCCCTCAAGTGCCCCCATTCTCCACTGCCCCATATCCCCACGTCACATCCTCTACCCCCCTCCACATGTGTCACACCCTCTTCCCCCCTCATGTGTCACAGTCACCCCGCCCTCTCTATGTTTCACTCCCTCCACATGTCACCCCCTCTTCTCTCCAAGTTATTTATCACATAATATAATATGGTTTATTTATTGCAAACAGTGAAATAAAAGTTTGGTACTGAATCAAAAGGATTCCTGAAATACAGTGCAAGAAGAAAAAAACAGAAACTTCTGCAAACTTAAAAAAAATATCTGCATTTTGGTGCAGTTCCAATGGAGGGTGATTTTTTTTATTACATCCTTACTAAGAATACTTCTCTATAATAATCCCAGAAAGCAAAACATGTAACAAATGGTTTCAATGATGAACCCCAACCACTCTGATTAAAGAATGAAACATGCAAGCTGCCAATTAAATGCAGAAGGGATGTTGATTTGTTTGGTTAAGTACACATCGCATATCAAACTTTCATGTCTGGAACGTAGAATGTTCTATGGGAGACAGACGTTGGCTTCCTGGATGGTGTCCTGCAGGAAACTGATATGTTTGGAGATTTAGCTCATGGCTTTGGACCCTTCCATCCTCATGATTGAAATGATTACTAAAACAGCAAGAATGTTTTGTCTTCCTTATCTTTTTTTACCTTACCTTTACAAGGAGGTCCCCTAAAGCAGAGCAGCACTACCCTACAACCAGGAAACGGACCAGGGGATTTTCAGACATTTGTTTCACAGAAAGACTTGGCTCTGGCCATAGTGTTGTTTCTCTTACTTCATTGGCTTTTTTGCAACGATGCTGTGGGCAGCAAGGAAAGATGTGTCAACTGGGTTCTTTCTTTTGCACATTTTATGATATTCTTTACCAGAGTCAAGCACATATAAATGTGCACAGTGGAAAAGATTAAACAGAAAAGTTATGTTGTAAATAACTATATTCAAAATGTAATTGAGTGTTAATATTGCCATAGATCAGTTTCGGATTTGAGAGTTTAGGTTACAATCAATTAGAAATATTTTCAATTGGCTATTACCAATTTTGAAATGGAACCATATCCACAACCTGACCTCAACTTTACAAATCTAGATTTTTTTTCTGCTTTGTTTTTTACTTTTACATTTTGTTTTTCATTCAATTGTTATTGAGACTGACAGTGGTGTAAACACTCTCTACACATTTTATATTAAGGGTCTAAGAACAAAGAAAAGCAAATAAAACTATTAAATATGGCAACGTATCTCGTGATGTGGGATTGGGGATTTCTTCTGATGTCGTTTTGTTCCTCGCGTGTGCATATTTTAGGTGGGAATTGTGCTGTGATTCTTTGTTACGGGTGTGGGGTTTGTGCAACATTCTATCTATTGAGGGACAGTAATACTTCAAACAAAATCAAATCCAACCACTGGATAATGACTTCTGTATTAACAGATGTGCCACGTGCTAATTTTTTAGGCTTAGCCAGATGTCTTTGAGCAGTGGTGAGAACATAATGCACATTGCTAAAACAGCACCATATGCTCTCCACAGGGCTATGCTTTGCTTACATTGTGTGACTACAAAGGCATGTGTTCTGTCTCAGAGCTCAGAAGAGAAACCAGAGGCAAAGGCCTTTCTTTTCCCTCTCACCTGATGCTGTTCATCTTCTTTGATAAACAATTTCTTGAAAGTACAGGTTATTTATTTATTTATTTATTTATAAAATATTTTACCAGGAAGTAATACATTGAGAGTTACCTCTCGTTTTCAAGTATGTCCTGGGCACAGAGTAAAACAAAATAATACATGGTTACAAATACAGTTACATAAATGAACAAGGTATACATTATATACAAGACATTGCATGCACAGTTAAAGAAAATATATATTATGAGTGTATGAAACAGTTACAGACCAGATTAAAGTGTGAGACAGCCTTAGATTTGAAAGAACTTAAGCTGGTGGTGGATATGAGAGTCTCTGGTAGGTTGTTCCAGTTTTGGGGTGCACGGAAGGAGAAGGAGGAACGTTCGGATACTTTGTTGAGTCTTGGGACCATGAATAGTCTTTTGGAGTCTGATCTCAGGTGATAGGTACTGCATGTGGTAGGGGTGAGGAGCTTGTTCAGGTAGCTGGGTAGCTTGCCCAGAAAGTATTTGAGGGTGAGACAGGAAAGGTGAACTTTGCGCCTAGACTCTAGTAATGACCAATCTAGTTCTTTGAGCATTTCGCAGTGATGTGTGTTGTAGTTGCATTGGAGAACAAAACGACAAATTGAATTGTAGAGGGTGTCAAGTTTGCTAAGGTGGGTTTGAGGAGCCGAGCCATATACTATGTCTCCATAGTCAATAATTGGCATTAGCATCTGCTGTGCAATACGCTTTCTGACCAGGAGACTTAGGGAGGATTTGTTCCTGTAAAGTACCCCTAGTTTGGCATAGGTCTTGGTTGTCAGGGTATCAATGTGCATCCCGAATGTTAAGTGGGAGTCAAACCATAAGCCCAAGTATTTAAAACTAGTGACAGGTGTTAGGGTGGTGTTAGCGTTGGTTCTAATCAGGAGCTCAGTCACTGGAAGCTTTACAAATTTAGTCTTGGTCCCAAATACCATTGTTACAGTCTTGTCAGTGTTTGTTTTTGGAAATCCAGTTTTCGAGTCTCAAAAAGTCAGACTGAAGTATGTGTTGAAGGTCAGAGAGGCTATGGCTGTGTGCATACAGGATTGTGTCATCTGCATACATGTGTATTGAGGCTTCCTTACAAGCTGTGGGAAGATCATTAATTAACACTGAGAAGAGTAGGGGCGCCAGAACAGAGCCTTGCGGGACACCACAGGTGATATCCAGGGGGTTGGAGTTAGAGCCTGAGATAGACACATGTTGGGATCTTCCTGATAGGTAGGACTGAAACCAGTTTAAAGCATGTTTCCCTATTCCAGAGCTCTGGAGTTTGTTAAGCAGGATAACATGATCAACTGTGTCAAAAGCCTTTGCAAAATCTAGGAATACTGCACCAGTGAGTTGTCCCCGTTCCATTCTACACTGGATTTCATTGCAAACTTTTAGCAGGGTAGTTACGGTGGAGTGTTTGGGACGAAACCCAGACTGGAATTGGCTAGGGAAATTTGTCTTGGTGTAGAAATCGCTTAATTGGGAGTGGACACATTTTTCCATAACTTTGGATAGAATTGGGAGAAGTGAGATTGGCCTGTAGTTTGAAACAGTGTTTTTGTCCCCACTTTTGAAGATTGGGACAACTCTGGCAGTTTTCCAGGTCTTAGGGATATGGCCTGCAGACAGGATAGAGTTGTCTATGGACGCAATTGGTTTGGCAATGGCTGGGGCACCAAGTCGTAGGAACCTAGATTGTAGTAAGTCGGGTCCACATTGGCTGCTTAGTTTTAGTTTGAGGAGCGCTTGTGTAATCTCCTCTTCAGATACTGGGCTAAATTGAAATTTGTGGGCAGTGTTGGGAGGGGGTGGGACTATAGGGGTACTCCCAGGATGAGATTCAGGTTTGGGGTTTGTGCTGCGTTTCGCTAATAAGTTAGTGGCACACCTCACAAAGTAATCATTGAATGCATTTGCAATGTCAGTCGGGTTTGTCAGAGTAATACCCCCCTTAGTGATATTACTTGGTTGTTGATGGTTAGGAGCCTGGAATATATTGTTGATAACCTTCCAGAAGTTAGCTGGGTTTGATGTATTTTGGTGGAGATTGTCAGAGTAATATTGTGCTTTTGCATGGCTTGTTTGCCTTGTGCACATGTTCCGCATGCATCTGTAGTGATTGAGATCCTTGGTAGTGCCAGTTACTTTGTAGCTTTTCCACAAGGCATCCCTGAATTGGTAGAGTGCTATAAGGTCAGGTGTAACCCATGGAAGGTGGGCCCCCCGTACCCTTATTTTGCGTAGTGGAGCATGGGTATCGCAGAGTTTTAAGAACTCGGATTGGAAATAGTCGAGCGCAGAATCAGGGTCGGGAATTAAATCGATTCTGTGCCATGGGCAGTTGGTAAGGTCATCCAGAAACTGTTGTGGGTTAAAGTTTTTAAATGTTCTAGTGAGGAGAACTTTAGGGCTTGAATGGGGCGGTTTAATTTTCCTTACACAGTACACTATTGCATGGTCACTGAAAATATCAGGAAGGATGCCAGAGGATTGGATTCTGCTGGGGTTTGAGGAGAGAATCCAGTCTAGCAAGGAATGGTTATGCGACTTCAGGTTTATTCGTGTGGGTTGGGAAATGAGTTGCGATAGGTTAAGTGACTTGAGTTGTATCTGGATTTTGTGGTTTTTAGGGTCAAGCCAATTGAAGTTGAAATCCCCTAGAACTAGCAGCTCACTCTTCTCATTCAGAGAGGAAATGGAGGCAAGAAATTGGGTGATATCAGTCAAGGATTGTAGAGGGGCTTTAGGGGGGCGGTAGATGCCAGCAAGCAAGATGGGCTTAGAAAAGGGGGGCAGATTTTGCCAACTAGAGTTTCAAAAGAGGGTGGACTTGGTGGGCAATGTAACAGTGTAAATTGTAAGGTGTCTGCAATATAAAATAACACCCCTCCTCCTCTCTTTGACCTATCTCTCCTAAAAATGGAGTATCCCTGAATGGCGATATTTGCATCAGGGGCTTTAGAGGATAGCCATGTTTCTGTAAGAATGATGGCTTTGGGTTTATGCATAAGGCACCATGCCCTTAGTTCATCCAGTTTGGGCAGCAGGCTCTGGATGTTTATATGGGCGACAGATAGCCCTTTTTGGAATTTAAAGGTGGAATTCTCAGGGGCATGGGACAAAGCTGAAATGGGAGGACCTGGGTTAGTTTCAACATCACCTGCTAGAGACAGTAATAGTATGAGTAGAAATTTGGGTAGTTGTTTGCAAGTTGTAAATTTGTGGTGTTTTCCATTAGAGTGAGCAGTGGTTGGTGTGCTGGTTTTTAGAGTTCTCCACCAACATTCAGTAGATAGTGCAAGGCTTTTGAGTAGTCCAGGGTGTATGGTGATGTTGGGTGTGGGCCAGGATGGAGGAGTTTGTAGTGGATAGAGGGAGTAACATCTCCATGAGGCCAGGAGAAAGAAAAAAGTTAGAAGACATAGCAGGTTCATGATGCCAGAGGTAGGCAGTGCTGCAAGGAGCTGTTGTGAGCAGAGTGAGTGTGTGCAGACTAAACAGCAGGGGTGGGCCTGTACCTTTTCAAGTGTTTTGCTGCATTGCAATGCAAGGGTCAATTCAGGGTTTCAGTGTTTTGTGCAGTCAGTTTTGGGAGAGGCTGCAGTGAAAGAAGTTGTAAAGGGGTGGGGGGGTTAAACTATGCAGGCTAACAAGCATGGGATCATAGTGTGATCTGAATAGCTTACCGTTTGTTGTCTTGAGTAAAAGAGTGTGCAGTAGATCCAGTCCCCAGTCACCTCTAGTCAAACTGTAGTCTAACTGTTTTTATCACTTAAAAACCTCACTTTAAAAGCCTCACTGCCCAATGCAGCAAAGGTGTTAGTATTATACACAAAAAACAGTCACATGACCCTCCCCCTCCCCAATCAGTCAGCTTGTTCCATTTGGTCAATTAACAGCACAGAGTTAAGAGGAAAAAAAAAAAAACTTTTTACATTCAAACATACTAACTTATATATCAATTCAACAAGGCCAGATTCAGTCTTATACACAGGGTTTCAACATCAGGAACATACCTGTGAAGAGAATGCAATTAGATCCATGTCATATCAGCTGAGGTTATTGGTTATTGGTCTTGCATGAAGAAAGTGAGTATATTAACTATATATATATATTAACTGTAGTCTAACTGTTTTTATCACTTAAAAAACTCACTTTAAATGCCTCACTGCCTAATGCAGTTCCTGCCCAATGCAGCAAAGGTGTTAGGTGTTAGGTTTCCTCTAAGACAGAGGTACAACGTAGAGCTCTACTCACAAGTTCATAATGCAATTCTCCATTTAATGTGACAGCCAAGAACAGTGGAAAGACGACATTTCAGGTCTCATATGGACATTTCATCACCATATGGGACCTGCAACGTTGTCTTTCTACTGTTCTTGGCTGTCACATTAAAGGAGAAATGCATTATAAACTTGAGAGTACAGCTCAACTTTGTACCTTTGTCTTATGGGAGACCTGTACTTTGAATAAAGTGTTTGTCTATGTTGTGTTGGCTGCACAAGCAGGATTCTCCTCGCCTGAAACTGTTTCCCAGCACTTTGGAACTGTTCATCTTCTTTGGCAAGAGTAGATAAGATGCTTCTTATCTACTCTCTCCCCATATTATTTCTGTTCTTGGTTTCTGTTTAATATTTTTTTGGTGACCATGATTTTTTCTAGATCAATACTTTTTACACTGGTCCACTTTCTATCTTCTTGAATGTGTAAGGTGTAGACCTTTTTGGAGCGCGGGCATCTACCCTCTTCTTACACACTCCATATTCAACCTCACACATCATACTCACCCTTTTACTCAACACACACTCTGCATTTATCTCCCATTCTCACATAGCACACTATACCTCTTTCTTAATCATCAACACCCTATTCACACACCCCTTCTTTTATTTACACCAAATACCTTCCCCCATCCCACATAAATTAGCCCTGAGCCATTAGTGAGGGGTGGCATGATCACCTCACACCCCTTGTTTCCCCTCAACTTATTTCCTAAAGGTGCGGGAGGGTTGTGATGTGGCACTGGGGTGTGTGGCTTGCGGGGAGGCATAAGGGGACGCAGGGGTGGGATCAGGCATTTCACTGCTCTGGGACTCCCTTCATCTACTCACACAGCTTCTCCACACTGTTTGGTTTCTGATTGCTTGTCCCTTCAGGCTCTGTCCAAGCGAAAGATTAATGCTGCTGGGGTCCCATTCAGAAGCACTGAACCAATGCAGCTTGATCCCAGGAGACACTGTTTCCAGCACCGCAGACTTTAGCTGGTTTGTCTGTGGTACCGAAAACAGAAAGTCTGACTATATATGTATGACTAGTTGGTGCGTAAGCACGGGATATCCTTGCCAGACGGCGGTCGGTGGGTAGAATAATTGCCTAGTAATGGCATTTATTGGCGAGTGGGCAATGCTCATTGTGCTTATGGTACCTGTGCCCATTCTCACAGCTGATGATGAGTCACCTGAGGGGCTGGGGTTGTGCGGTGCTTGGTTTGTGGGTTTTTCTGGTCATTGTTGAGTACCCTTGCCTTACTGGTTGGTGGAGTACTCTGGGAGTGGTTTTGGAACTTACCATTTGGAACTTACGGTTATTGGTATTTTTATAAAAGCTGTGGCCGTTGAACCTCCATACCATTTCTTGTGTGCAAGTTTAATTTCGGGTATCTTTTAAGGGTTGGGGGAGGGGGCTGCATTGAAGGCTCTAAGGTCAAGAACTAGCCTCCTCACCCTACCCACACAAATCATCACACTATCCTCCTCACACACAAAATCATCACACTATCCTCCCTACCCACACAAAATCATCACACTATCCTCCCTAACCACACAAAATCATCACACTATCCTCCCTACCCACACAAAATCATCCCACTATCCTCCCTACCCACACAAAATCATCACACTATCCTCCCTACCCACACAAAATCATCACACTATCCTCCCTACCCAAACAAAATCATCACACTATCCTCCCTACCCACACAAAATCATCACACTATCCTCCACACACACAAAATCATCACACCCTCCTCCCCACACACAAAATCATCACACCATCCTCCCCAAACAAAGCTCTCACTCCTTTCCTCTTTCCTTCTACACACTTCAAACATGTTAGCTGCTCAGTGGGGTGTCCTGCTCTGTGAGGAGATGAAGAGGCCTCTCCCTCTCATCTGTGCCTGGCTGAAAGAGGAGAGGCAAAGCTCACTCTACTTCTCCAGGCAGCGCGGATGGTGCCCAAAAAGCAGCTAGCCGAGTTTTCCCCTGCAGCCGCAGCACCCTTGACAGAGGATCGTGGCACACCCTGGTTGAGAAACACTGCTGTACACAATCAGACATATGACTGACGCTTTCCCTGCAAACACATTTTGAGTGGTAGAGTATAAAGAGAAATGGAGTGAAGTTGCCTCAGCAGTTTTCTTTGGCAAAGTGAACTTGATGTTCACATTACTGTGGCCATATTCTAAGATGCCCTTCTCCAATAGGAGAGACCAAAAGACTGCAGGAAATAATAAGCCCAGGCAGCACAAATGTAAGCATAAAATATGAATTAAAGATAATCAATACATTGGCAAAGGAGGAGTGATTTTACTTGTTCTTTAAAGTTCTTGTAACTCAGTACTGATCAATGCAAGTCTTGAATGTTTTCACTTAATTTCCTTAATTTGGGGGGGGGGGGATATTTACTTAAGCATCAACAAAAGCAATATGTTATAAATATATATATATATTTTTTTGTTCTTCGTTTTTTTTTTTTTAATATATCCACATCAGGTGTGGCCAACCTGTGGGCCAGATATTTGGATTGGATCAAAAAAGAAAAACAAATCAATAAAGGAAAGGAACAATACGAAATGCTTAAAATTAATAGACATGACAGGGGAAACCTGTGAGTATACATTTTGAAAAGACCATTTTAATAACTTATTTAAATAATTAAAAACAAAGAAGCCCAGAGCTACACCACCAGCTTAAGTTCTTTTAAATCTAAGGCTGTCTCACACTTTAATCTGGTCTGTAACTGTTTCATACGCTCATAATATATATTTTCTTTAACTGTGCAAGCAATGTCTTGCATATAATGTATACCTTGTTCATTTATGTAACTGTATTTGTAACCATGTATTATTTTGTTTTACTCTGTGCCCAGGACATACTTGAAAACGAGAGGTAACTCTCAATGTATTACTTCCTGGTAAAATATTTTATAAATAAATAAATAAATAAATAAATAATATGACAAAAATACACAGTGAAATATCTATATACTCTATCTCTTGAGAAGGGGTCATTTAGTTAAACCCTTTGGCCAAAGCATTTTAAGCCTGCAAGCCACATCAAGGCATGACCAAATATCGCAGACATTTTCGGCAATGAACTTTGTTAAAAATAAGTACAGATCTGTATTGACAGAGGCTCATGTGGGCGCCGTCTGCTCTTGTTATCAACCTCACCAATCAATCCTAATATTGGAGAAACTGTTAGATGACATGTAAGTTCAGAAAACACATTGAGACATTTTACATTCAGAGTCTTTTTTTATTAGGATTTCAAGTTTATTTCTTCTTTTTTCAATAAAAATGTTTGTAATATTTTAATGTTTTTATTATCCGTGATTACTTCTTTTGGTGTTTCCTAATTTAGGTTTAGCTATTAATTGAAACCTGGATGTAGGGGCACTAGGACAGTGGCCCGCCCCCAAAACAATTTGTGCCCATATATGTGTGTGTGTGTGTGTGTGTGTGTGTATATATATATATATATATTTAGTGATATTTAGCATTTGTGCTTTGCCCAGCTCTCTGCCCAGTTATTGCATGTTTGTTTAACATCACTTCAGGACCAACATTAAAAATAACAATTATAATTGGTGCACTTATAATGGAAACATCTAAAATGTTTAATGTATAATGAAACTGATGAGGTGTTGTGAATTTGAAATTAATTTTAACAATGCTCTAAAGCTGTGGTGCAAAACGTTGTGGGGGGGGAGGAGCGTGAGTGGGGAGGGGGAGGGGGAGGGGAAGGGGGGGAGGAGAGGGGGGCGGGCAGCCAGGGTACCGCAGGAAGAAAACTTTGCGCTCCCCTACTCTAAAGTACCACATTATAAAGATTTCTTGATTTATTCATTATTTATATTGTATTATTGTCCTTTTTTGTCTTGACATAAGGATCAAGACTTGAGAGCCTCATTGCTGCACTATCAACTTGTTTATGCCTTTTTATGTTGTATTGTATTGTATGTCATTATTTATATAGCACCATTAGTGTACATAGCGCTTCACAGTAGTAATACATGTGGTAATCAAATAAATAACAGATAATATAAATAACAGATCATGGGAATAAGTGCTTTAGACATAAAAGTAACATTTCGGAAGAGGAGTCCCTGCCCCGAGGAGCTTACAGTCTAATTGGTAGGTAGGGAGAACGTACAGAGACAGTAGGAGGGAGTTCTGGTAAGTGCGTCTGCAGGGGGCCAAGCATTATGTATCGTGTTTAGAATATCCACAGTGCTATTCATATGCTTCTTTAAGCAAGTGTGTCTTAAGGTGGGTCTTAAAGGTGGATAGAGAGGGTGCTAGTCGGGTACTGAGGGGAAGGGCATTCCAGAGGTGTGGGGCAGTCAGTGAAAAAGGTTTAAGGCGGGAGAGGGCTTTAGATACAAAGGGGGTAGAAAGAAGACATCCTTGAGAAGAACGCAAGAGTCTGGATGGTGCATACCGAGAAATTAGGGATGAGATGTAAGGAGGGGCAGAAGAATGTAAAGCTTTAAAAGTGAGGAGAAGAATGGAGTGTGAGATGCGGGATTTGATCGGAAGCCAGGAGAGGGATTTCATGAGGGGAGATGCTGAGACAGATCTAGGAAAGAGTAGAGTGATTCTGGCAGCAGCATTTAGGATAGATTGTAGGGGAGACAGGTGAGAGGCAGGAAGGCCGGACAGCAGGAGGTTACAGTAATCAAGACGGGAGAGAATGAGGGCCTGAGTCAGAGTTTTAGCAGACGAACAACAGAGGAAAGGGCGTATCTTAGTTATATTGCGGAGGAAAAAGCGACAAGTTTTAGAAATGTTTTGAATGTGAGGGGCGAATGTGAGAGAGGAGTCGAATGTGACCCCTAGGCAGCGTGCTTGGGCTACTGGGTGAATGATTGTAGTTCCAACAGTAATGTGGAAGGAGGTAGTAGGGCCAGGTTTGGGAGGAAGTATGAGGAGCTCTGTTTTAGCCATGTTGAGTTTAAGGCGTCGGAGGGCCATCCAGGATGATATAGCAGAGAGACATTCAGAAACTTTGGTTTGTACAGCAGGTGTAAGGTCAGGTGTTGAAAAGTATATTTGTGTGTCGTCGGCATAGAGGTGATAATTAAACCCAAAAGATGTTATTAGGTCACCTAGAGAGAGTGTGTACAGAGAAAAGAGAAGAGGTCCCAGGACAGAGCCCTGGGGTACCCCCACAGAGAGATCAATAGAGGAGGAGGTGTTAGCAGAAGAGACACTAAAAGTACGATGGGAGAGGTAGGATGAGATCCAGGATAGAGCTTTGTTCCGAATACCTAGAGTATGGAGAATGTGGAGGAGAAGAGGGTGGTCCACGGTGTCAAATGCTGCAGAGAGGTCGAGTAATATGAGCAGAGTGTAATGACCTCTGTCTTTGGCAGTTATTTTAGTGAGGGCTGTTGCGGTGGAGTGAGCTGTGCGGAAGCCAGATTGTAGAGGGTCTAGGAGAGAATAGGTGTTGAGAAAATGGAGCAAGCGAGAGAATACAAGACGTTCAAGTAGTTTAGAGGCAAAAGGCAGGAGGGAGACAGGTCGATAGTTAGAAAGACAGGTAGGGTCAAGCTTGCTGTTTTTGAGTAATGGTATGACTGTTGCATGTTTGAAGGAGGATGGAAAGGTTCCAGAGCAGAGGGAGGAGTTAAAAATGTGTGTAAGCGTAGGGATTATAGTAAGAGCTAGAGGTTTTAGGAGATGGGAGGGAATGGGGTCAAGAGGGCAAGTGGTAGAGGGAGAAGAGGAGATCAACAGCGACACATCCTCCTCTGAGACAGTGAAAAAAGACTCAAGGAAGGCAGGAGGAGAGTTAGGAAGAGGTGTAGGATGGGGGGAAGAAACAGAGGGGATGTTCTGCCGTATGGATTCCACCTTTTCCTTAAAATAGTCAGCAAAGTCCTGAGCGGAGATGGAGGAAGGAGAGGCAGCTGAGGGTGGTTTGAGTAGAGTATCAAAGACAGAGAACAGTCGGCGTGGGTTAGACTTGTGCATGTTGATTAGTGCAGAAAAGTAGGCTTGTTTAGCTTGCGAGAGGGCAGAGTTGAAACAGGATAGCATAAATTTGTAGTGAAGGAAGTCTGCGAGAGTGTGAGACTTCTTCCAGAGGCGTTCAGAGGAACGAGTGGAGGAACGCAGCATGCGCGTGTGGGAATTTAGCAAGGGTCTAGGGTTAGAAGGGCGAGGGCGGCAGAGAGAAAGTGGGGCATGTAGATCAAGAGAGGAGGACAAGACAGAGTTGTAGTTCCTGACCAGGTTGTCGGGGTCTGTAGCAGAGCTGAGAGAGGAGAGGGAGGAGTGTAAAGTGGACTCAAAGTCAGGTAAGTGAATAGAGTGCAGGTTTCTGCAGAACCGGGGGGTAGATGGAGGTGGAGAAGGGGAGAAGCGAGATAAAGAGAATGAGATGAGATGATGGTCAGAGAGAGGAAAAGGGGAAATGGAGAAATCAGAGAGAGAGAAGTTTTTAGTGAAAACCAGGTCTAAGTAGTGGCAATCCTTGTGGGTGCTGGCTGCAGTCCACTGTTGAAGGCAAAAAGAAGAGGTCAGAGAAAGAAAGCGGGAAGCCCAAGAGAGAGAGGGGTCATCAATGTGGCAATTGAAGTCCCCAAGGAGAAGAACAGGGGAGTCTGAGGAGAGAAAGAAAGAGAGCCAGGATTCAAAGTGAGAGAGAAAGGCAGAAGGGGGATGAGTAGAGGTAGGTGGGCGATAGATGACCGCCACATGAACAGGGAGAGGAGAGAAGATCTGGACAGTGTGAGCCTCAAAGGAGGGAAAAGCAAGAGAGGGGAGAATAGGAAGGGTTCGGTAATGGCAGACAGAGGAGAGCAGGAGCCCCACGCCTCCACCCCTGCCATCAGGGCGCGGAGTGTGGGAGAAGGAAAGGCCACCATAGGAGAGGGCAGCTTCCAGAGCAGAGTCAGACTGAGTGAGCCAGGTCTCAGTTATAGCAAAGAGAAGCAGGGAGTGAGAGAGAAAGAAGTCATGTACAGAGAGGAACTTGTTAGAAAGAGAGCGTGCATTCCAAAGGGCACAGGAGAAAGGGAGAGAGGAGGGAGGGTGGCAGGGGATGGGTATGAGGTTGGAGGGGTTGACACCAGAATGAGTAGAAGTTGCATGTGGGAGGCGAGGACGAGAGCAAGTTGAAATAAGACAGGGACCAGGATTGGGAGAGATATCCCCAGAAGCAAGGAGGAGAAGCATGGATAGAAAGAGGATGTGTGAGGAAGATTTGTAGGGGTGTTTTTTAGTGCAGGGGATATAGCTGTGTGGTGTCAGAGGACGCAGGTGTAAGGAATCCGCTCCACGGTTTACTGGTTACCTTACCTTGCAGACCGGTGCAGTTCTGGAACAGCTTTCCTGAGGTTTGCTGCAGCCTGGATTCACTCAAAGCAATACACACTCCCTCTGGTATCTACTGCAGCTGTGCAGCCTTTCATTGCAAACTATACTTGCATTCACTCATTAGGGGCAGGACCTTCACACCCCCGCCGGGGATTGGCCCGCTGGCCTTTAAGTATTGCTTGCCCATAATGCTCCTTGCCGAGCATAGTCCTTACTGGATGTCAACTGTTTTGCCACAAGCTCTCGCTTGTTCCCCTTTGCTGATACCAGGTCACGCCCTGCGTCCTTCAGCTTCCTTCAAGCCGTTTGTTCTCCAATGCTGATTCCAGGTTACGTCCTGCATCCTTCAGCTCCCTTCAAGCCGCTTGTTCCCTTATGCTGATACGGAGGTATTCCCTGCGTCCTTCAGCTTCTGTTCCCCTGTGCTGAAGCAGAGGTTTCGTCCCTGCGTCCTTCAGCCTCCTGGATTCCTGCACTAAAGTAGAGGTTCGTCCCTGCGTTCTGCAGTCTCCTGGATTCCTGCACTGAAGCGGAGGTTTCCCTGTATCTACAGCTTCCTGGTTCCTGGGGCCTACTCTTTCCCTAATATAGAGAGGCCGTGTCCTGGTTCCTGCGCTGAAACAGTGGATTCCCTTGCCCGCTCAGGACTTTTGCGTTGTAGCACTGGTGCACCCGTGCAGCAAGACGGTGTGCTATTCTGGTCTGCCTACCATCTCCTGTGACCAGCACCATGGGCCATGGTCGTCGCTCGCGCAAAGGCCAACCCCGCGCTCCTAAGCTGAAGCGGGTTTCTCCTATCTCCTTATTGCCGAACTCTTGCATGAACAATGTTTATCCTGACGTCTCCTGTTCTGACCCTGGCTTGTACAACGACGACGCTGTCTTCTCCAATCCTGATCCTGCGACATATGACTACGAACTGCGCAATCCGGATCAGCCTGCGCGGTCTCAGGTCGGTGCTTTTACAACCCCACCTCAGCCTCGCGGTCTGACCCTGGTTTGTGGCGAGCAGAAACCTGACAGTATGCTCGGCCCCACAAACTCGGACCCCGCTGAGGTAAGGGTTGGTACATTTTTTTCTGAAATCCTGTCCCGACCTATGGACCAGTCCCAGTATCAAGACTGGTATCTGTGCGATATCCTACCCCTAATGGAGGATCCATGTATGTTTGATGGTTTAACTCCTTTGCAAAAGAAATGCCGTAATGATCTCATTAGTAAGGCTTCCTGCCTCAGAGACTTAAAACAGTATTTTGCCACTTGTGTCCTCTCCCCTGATTCCCCTTCTCCCTGGGATAAGGTGAATTCTGTGAAACGGGCCAATGCCTGTAGGACACTCAATGGCCTGGCTTTGTCATTGGACATTCACGTAGTACTCCCGGACCCTTTCGTCATGGTGGCTCTCGCTCAGGGTACGCTGCATTTACTTTCCTCGGTATTGGACGTTCGCCTGTTAAAACAGGATCGCCTCCTGGCTGCCTACGCCGCCATTTGGCAGTTCCCCTCTGCTGCCAGTCCTGTTGCTAAACCGGGGGACGTATCTCTCTCTCCGGGAGATGACCAAACAGAACTATTACCAATATCTCCCAACGTAGTAACTGCCACAGTCCCAAGCTCTGATTGTATGTCCGGGTTCCCTTACACTAATGATATGTCTACATTAACCCCTGCCGATCAGTCCTGTGAGGTCCCCTTGGAGAACACATATGTGTCACTAACTAACACTAAGGTTCTTGTATCAGAGAATAAGTCCCTTAGTTCTCCTATTTCTAGCTTTGAATCCCTCTCTCTAGGTCTTGAGGGTTTTCCAGCTTTAAACTCTGCTAGACAGTCCTGCGCGCTTTCCCCGTCAGAGAAAGAATCCCTAAGTTCTGTTCCCAGGGTTATTTCTGTATTAACCTCTGTGGGGCAGCTCTCTGAGTTTCCTTTGGTAAATCCCTGTTCTCTGTCAGCCACGGTCACGCCCCTAGCTTCAGACGAGAGATTCCTGCTCTCTTCTAATACAGAGAAAAGGTTACCTATGTATTACTCTCAGGCATTGTCTGCATTAACCCCTGTAAATTCTTGCTGCCTCCAAGTTAATGCCTTCGTTGTAGCCTCAGAGAATGAGTCCACAAGTCAGACAGCAGAGGTTGCATTGAGGGATTCCCATAACCGTACGGAGTCTCTAGATATTCTTTGCTATAAATCCCCTGCTTCAGCTCAAGTTTCCGCAGTTTCGTCTCCGGAGACTTCGGCTAAAGTTCTGGTTCCTGTTAAATGTATTCAGGAGTCAGGTTTTTCCCTAAGCTTAGTCGCAGAGTTCCTTCTCCCGGGTATTTCACTGAACCAGCCTGTCGCCCACATAGCGGTGATCCCTGCTTCAGCGCATAGTTCCCACATTATGGAGTCTGCAGTAAGTTCTGGTTTCCCAGACATTCCTTACCAAATACCTACTTCAGAGACCAGTACAGTTATGATTAACCCCCGTGTACTGTCTGAGTTCTCCTCCTCTTTAAGCTTAGGGTTAAAGGCATACAGTAGTCTGTATGTCTCTCCTGGGGTTCATATTGTGTTCCCAGGAATGTTTGCGGACGCACGGTTTTCTCCCAAAAGTGACGCTTTTTCATATAGATCAGTAAAAAACTTGCATACTGTTTCCCTTTTCGCTGAATTGTGTCTTACTAGTTTTGAGACTCTGAGAAGTAATGATTCTCCTTCTGATTCTGAGGCTCTTTCTATAAGGGGTATCCTGTCTGGGGGCTCTCCTGATTTCTCTCTCCAGGCTAATCCTTTGGGGATCAGCATATCTGCGGTCACTCCCTTAGTACTGTCTGAGGACACCATGCACATATTACAAGTCCTGGGGTTTAAATCTGAGCTTTTTAGCTGTCCTGCCTTTGCTGAAACCCAGTCCCTCAGTACTGTGTCTAAATATGTCCCAGCAAACATGGGGTTACTCGGGGGGGAGATTAAAGCTCCTGTCTTAAAGGGTATTTTTTCTCACATGTCCAGCAAATTTAGAATCTCAGTAAGTGTTTCTATGTCACTTATCAATACATCTGATTTTTTCCCTAATCAAACCCAGATACCCTCACTATCGGTTAGGAGTCCTGTGATCAGAGATTTTGCACTAGAAAACACACCAATTCATGTTTTTGTCAGGTTAGGTACCCCTGTGGTTAGGGCCATTGCAGTTTTAGAGAAGACTCTTTGTACTCCTAAGGTGCATGTCATTAAGAGTTTTCATAGTTCATACTTGCTGCTTGTTGATTCTCAGGGCCCTGTCACTGAGGTACAGACTTCAGCTTCTGATGTTAGCTTCCCTCCCACCACTACCCTGGCTCTGCCTTTTTCTCAAGCTACTGATTTGAAGATCCCAAGGACTATTCCTGATTCACTGACAATATTATCTCTCAATGAAGATTTCCCAGTATTGGAGAACTCTACTGTTGTTTGCTTCTCTGCTCCTGCTAAACCATGGTTTTGTCCCTCGGAATTTTCGGTTGCCCCTGTTATTTCCTCTCAGTCGGAAATACTCTGTACGTATCCCAAGATTTCGGTCCCTATGCCTGGTTTACTGCTTGCCTTGTCACCTTCCATACCAATACCGGGAGATGCTTCTAACCAGCCTATACCCTTACTAACCATTACCTGGGAGCCTTCTAGTGGAAAAATTCCTCGCAAATTCCAACATGCAGTGGTCAGCCAAGACTTTTTCTGTTACAAAGTTTCTCCTGGTGTATTCGATCAACTATCAGGGCCGCGGATCCTAGATTCAGGTTTCTTTATTAAGGACTGGGCTTTCAGTGGGGGTTCTTCTACCGTTTTTGCTCTGGAACTCTCTGGTTCTTCACAGCCCTGGATTTCCAAGACATTTTGCAAGGCAAGCCATGTACCAAGGATGTTTCCTCCATCAATCTTATATCCTAGAACTGTACTCACCAAAGAACTGCTCGTTTACGGAGGCCCTTTCTACCTAAAGAATTTTAGGAACAACTCAATGTCCCCAAGGCCCATGGATGGTCCTGTCTGGCCACAGTTATCACCGGGGGGTGGGGGTACACTAAGGACTAATCATGAGTCTCTGGAGTACGACTCTAGCCCCAATCCTAGACGGTTCAGCAACAATTCCCGGGCCTCCAACTCTATGAGTGCTCATGTTCGCCCGGAGGTCTCGCGTGAAGGGGGGGGTACTGTAAGGAATCCGCTCCACGGTTTACTGGTTACCTTACCTTGCAGACCGGTGCAGTTCTGGAACAGCTTTCCTGAGGTTTGCTGCAGCCTGGATTCACTCAAAGCAATACACACTCCCTCTGGTATCTACTGCAGCTGTGCAGCCTTTCATTGCAAACTATACTTGCATTCACTCATTAGGGGCAGGACCTTCACACCCCCGCCGGGGATTGGCCCGCTGGCCTTTAAGTATTGCTTGCCCATAATGCTCCTTGCCGAGCATAGTCCTTACTGGATGTCAACTGTTTTGCCACAAGCTCTCGCTTGTTCCCCTTTGCTGATACCAGGTCACGCCCTGCGTCCTTCAGCTTCCTTCAAGCCGTTTGTTCTCCAATGCTGATTCCAGGTTACGTCCTGCATCCTTCAGCTCCCTTCAAGCCGCTTGTTCCCTTATGCTGATACGGAGGTATTCCCTGCGTCCTTCAGCTTCTGTTCCCCTGTGCTGAAGCAGAGGTTTCGTCCCTGCGTCCTTCAGCCTCCTGGATTCCTGCACTAAAGTAGAGGTTCGTCCCTGCGTTCTGCAGTCTCCTGGATTCCTGCACTGAAGCGGAGGTTTCCCTGTATCTACAGCTTCCTGGTTCCTGGGGCCTACTCTTTCCCTAATATAGAGAGGCCGTGTCCTGGTTCCTGCGCTGAAACAGTGGATTCCCTTGCCTGCTCAGGACTTTTGCGTTGTAGCACTGGTGCACCCGTGCAGCAAGACGGTGTGCTATTCTGGTCTGCCTACCATCTCCTGTGACCAGCACCATGGGCCATGGTCGTCGCTCGCGCAAAGGCCAACCCCGCGCTCCTAAGCTGAAGCGGGTTTCTCCTATCTCCTTATTGCCGAACTCTTGCATGAACAATGTTTATCCTGACGTCTCCTGTTCTGACCCTGGCTTGTACAACGACGACGCTGTCTTCTCCAATCCTGATCCTGCGACATATGACTACGAACTGCGCAATCCGGATCAGCCTGCGCGGTCTCAGGTCGGTGCTTTTACAACCCCACCTCAGCCTCGCGGTCCGACCCTGGTTTGTGGCGAGCAGAAACCTGACAGCAGGTAAGAAAGGAGTTCATGTGAACAGAGAAGTGGTGAAGAAAGGAGAGATGGAAATATATGAATAGAGTTAGAGACATAAGGAGACTGGTATTGTTTTGATGTGCCAGTAGATTTTTGCTTGACTTGAGGAGATAAAGAAATAACCATTACCAATAATATAATAATATAGTAATAGTAGTATATAATAATAGTATAGTAATAATACCATTTGGTTCACCTATCTGCTTTCCTTACCTTTCTATCCTCGCGATGTATCATATTTGTGGGAATAAATACTTCAATGATTAAAGGCAGGTCTTTAAGCCACATCATGAACACAGACCCTGGAGAATATCATTCGGCTATTTGATGAAACAGGGCATGACCTCTGTGGCACCACCCAGGGGGGTGGTTAATGTTTTGTTTTGGAATTTCTGACTGCTCTATATCTTCACCTTATCTAGGAAGCAGGGGGTGGGGGTATTAGTGCAGTTACTGACCCCCTGTTAGCAGATACATGTCACTGTACTGTCATGAAAATTTGCTAACCAGAATAGCCTTGAGAAGTTTGACTATTTCGACCCATTTGCTGCCTGAAGGATTTGAAAAACTGTGTCAGACATTTGCCACCAGAATGAATGAGGTGAACATATTTTAACAGTATAGGTATACATTTATCAGAAAGAGCACACAAAATAAATACATGTATATTGTTTCAATTACATTTCATAAAGTATTTATTTAAAAAAAGTAAATGTTACTCTGTCAATATTCCATATTTAAGTGTGTATTGGTGATAGAAAATGTAGCTTTACATAGAATTTCATGAATAATATAATAGCAACATTTAATATGAGTAGTTCATTAATACAGAACTCTATATGTCAATACTACTTTAAGCATAATATGACTATGAATATATATATATATATATATATACACACACACACACAAACACACACACACACACACACACACACACACACACACACACACGTGTAAAAAAGAAAGTACACCCTCTTTGAATTCTATGGTTTTACATATCAGGGCATAATAACAATCATCTGTTCCTTAGCAGGTCTTAAAATTAGGTAAATACAACCTCAGATGAACAACAACACATGACATATTACACCGTGTCATGATTTATTTAACAAAAATAAAGCCAACATGGAGATTGTTATTATGTCCTGATATGTAAAACCATAGAATTCAATGAGGATGTACTTTCTTTTTCACACAACTGTATATATATATATATATATATATATATATATATATATATATATATGTATTATATATATATATATTTATATATAACCCCCTTATCCCCCCGTCCCGGCAGCAGGGTTAGGGTGTACATGTGTGAACAAAGTCCTGCTCCTCTCCCGATGGGATTAGAGTGTAGGCTCTTTGGTCAGTTACCTGTGATCTCAGGGTTCCCGTTGGCAGGTTCCGGCCTTGGCTGTAATGGAGGGTAGTTGGTGGGTTAGAGGACAAGATAAGAAATAGGGCGCCAGTATCTTTTGCAACTCACAGGTATTTTATTGACAAGCACACACCAGCTCCAGGCTTGCACAGGATCAATTATTATCTTATAGAGCACAATACCTCATTAGACAGGTTCCCTGTATAATGCTCTCATCAGGGCAAGTTCCCTCAGTGCCCCTTCCCATTCAGGTAAGTACTTCTGGATCAGTCTTGGCATCTAGTCCACACAAATTTTTTGGGTTTCCTAGCTTCTAGCACACTACACCCCAAAATACTGCTTCAGCCTGAATATCACTCAGGAAGGGCTTACTTCTATTCTCTTGGTTTTGTATGTGCCTCCTAGGAGCTGGGTTCCCAGGCAGTCTTCCCTTAGCAGGCCCTGGTCCTCACTGTTCCAACTGCCACTAACTTACTATTTTACGAACTCCTAACTCACTAACTTCTAAGTTACTAACTTCTATATTAATAACTTCTAAATTACTAACTTAATCCTAACTCCTCGTTTACTAATTTATAACTCACTCCTTGCCTGTCCTCTCCTCAATTTACAACTGCCTAAACTGTCTCTCTCAACTGTCTTAATCTTAACTGTCATACATCCACAGCCTCACTGGTTGCCTAGCAACATGTGAACGGCAGACTCTGAAGCTGTGACATAATCCTATGAAAAAGTAAGGGGACTATCTATCTCCTACAACTGCCTCTCCTCACTGTCCTCCCTGTCCCTCTCCTAAACTGACTAAACTGTCCCTTTTTTAAATGTCAGCGCAAGCTCCCTCGCGCTACAAACTGCCTTAACTGCACATGAAGCCGCCCTATAGGCTAAGCCGCAGCATGTGCCATTCCCTGAGGCTCATGGGACTTGTAGTCCCTGCGCGGAGCCTTTCCTGTAATGGCCGTGCACCTGCACTGATCTGAGCATGCACGACCTATTTCGCATGCGTGGCCAATCACAACATGGCCACCACGAGTCATCCCGCGCATCTGCGAGCCCTGCGCGCGTGCGTGTGCATAACAAACAAAGAATACAATGCTATTGATTCAATTGGATTGTTCCTTTGATGCATCTAGTGCAGTTGTTTGCCCCAGAATTGCATCACTTTTACCTTGTAACATATGGGCCTTGCTGTGTATACAAACTGTCTTGTGAATCCTGATTTAACTGTAATGATTTAAAATAGTAATAGAACAAGTTAACTATGCTAGCAGCTATAAAGGACATGATCATTAATTATATGACAAAACAGATCCTATCAGTGTGTGTTCTAATTAACTAGCCCAATTAATCTTCATGCTAGATTAACTTGATAAAATGCTGACCTGATTTGGGATTAAAAGATTACAAGTAACATTTCTAAACTGAAAGCTGCAACATGCCTCATGTCAACACAGTAGTGATAGAATTAACTCAGCACGCCCTTTACAAGCCGGGCTTTGGGTGCTGCTACTTGATTTGAGTTTATGGCATATTAATGACTTGTGAATGAGCTACTTTCAGAATGCTTTCACAGAATTAGGAGGTCAGACCCACATAGTAGAGGAAACCATTATGCTTAAACCATGGCAGCTCATCATGACTTCTCTGTAACCTCGATAAAATAATGCAATCATTTTTTTGCCAATGTGTATATATAAAGTATGAATCCAAATACGTGAGGATTTATATTTGCTTGTGTAGCCGGGACCCGTTTTTCCACCATTTGTTGTTGTGGGGTGGGAGATGCTGCACCTAGGGAACGCTCCGATAACGGAGGTTCCGCGCAAGAGGGAGCCGCCATGTTTAGGTTGGCGCCGGCGCAGAACTAGCCTGGCAGAAGGTTTTGCATGCGCAGACTAGGGGAGCAAAGCCCGCGAAGGAGGAGAGCTCGGATAGGAGGGGAGTTAGGGAACTACGGGTCCCAGCAGCCCCGCGGGCCCCCGTGATGCGTGAGGGCCAATCAGGCACGAGGAAGGGAGGAAAAGGAAGTGATTGGGCGCACGTTGGTTCAGAGCTAGCTGTAGGAGGAAGGAGAAGAAGCTCCGGTGTAGAGAGGCAGTCCGGCCCATACCTAGGCCGCATGCCCCAGGCCCAGTTAGGCCCTGAGTCCCAGTAGTGTGAAGCTGAGCTAGGGACTGGCAATAGACAGGTTCCGGATTCCCTTACTGTTACACGATTCCTACCGGGACAGTTCTAATTCAGCGGGAGGTCTGGGATCAGGACCCGCAACCAAGTCGCAGCGTGTCTGGGTGGGATCGCCCCGGACACCTACGGGTGACGTCACCTACGCCCACACTGATCCTTTGTGAAGAGAGTTGCAGAACTGGGTACTGGAGTGCCCGGCAGGTAAACTTCAAGTGCACCAACGGTACGATCATTCACTCAGGACACGGTGGCTGCGCAGTCACATACATATACATACACTGTCTCACTTGAGGGTGGGGGACTTATTTCAAAAGGGAACTGGACACGGGGTGGGATCACCCGGTGAAGGGAAGGGGAGAGTGAGCGTTCGGCAGGACGCTGAGTATAGTGTCTCCTCTAGGGAGGGACACCTGTTGATAAAGCTTATGGTTGCTACAAGTAAAGTATATTCGTTAAGGTATATTGCTGTGTGTGTGTGTTAATGTACATAAGTTCCTGTGAAGACCCACTTCCCCTCGGGCGGAAGCTGTCGCAGGTGGAGGCGCTGCACCAAGTTATAAGTATTGTGCGTACCCTAGGCTCTCTGTGGCAGAGGCTCAGGCCCTGTGAGCCTACAGGTTATACAGCATATGGTAGTGGTCTGTGTTCGCTAGGAACCAGGGCTACACTTGTATGGTCATAAAATACATAAAATACACCAGAAATCAGTAAAGGCAAAGAGCATATTTTAAAAGTCTCTCTCCAATCTTTAAAAGGGTCTAAAATGATTTTAGACATTGGATGAAGCAGATTCTTTTCTCCAGTATATTGAATAACAGGCCTTAAATATAACCCCTTACCAGCTATCTATTGTTGGTATTATACATTTCTTGGAATACTCTGTTGTATGTTCTGGGATTTTTAGACCTTCATTTGAAAAGTTATTAAAATATTTTAAACTGGGAGTACAAACATAAGAATATAGGGTTTAGCATTAACCAATGAATACAAAGATAGCAAGTATCTGCGTACTTTCACTTTCCAATAAATGTAGCTCGGCAGGCGGGGAGCTTTATCCAATTCATTCAGTTTGCAGGAGTGGAAAGGCAAATACATTAATTACATCTGACAAGACAAAAATTTGAGCTAAGCAATGTCTACTAAGTACAGTATTTTGGCCAAACATAAGATAAATAACTTCGTGATACGAAGCACCAATTGTAATCGCTGTGGGACCAGCAGAAAACTGAGTTTCTTGACAACCTCTTCCTAACTACAACTTGGACGGGGTTTGGCTTTGTACTTAAATATGCATATACTATTTGTACATCTGTAGATTTGTAGCACCTCGTGCAGCATGGGGACTAATGCTGCGTCCATACAGGGGCAGAACGCGCTCTGAGTGATCAGACTGCCTAAAGGCAGTGATCACGTCTATACAGCGTGCGGGCGCGCGTGGAAGCGGGAGGGGGTGCGGGATGCGTGTGAAATCAGTCAAAACTGATTTCTCGCCCAATGAGGGCGAACCAGCTCCATGACGTCACTGGCCCACCCATAGACACGCCCCCGGACGGCGCGTGTACTAAGGCCAGGGAAAGGACCCACTTTCCCTCAGCTTCCGCGCGCCTCCGCACGGCTGCAGTGTCTATGGACGCAGCCTAAGGCTTAAAGCAGTCTAGTGCCCATTATTTCATACTGTATGTTCAACAATCAATGGTTCTTTAAAATATTCATCTAAATACATGGTGTCTCATTGTTTTTCTATAAAGGAGACCATCTTGGACGGCACCTTTCATAGGAAAACGTAAAGTTCTACTTTGTTAAGATAAAGAACAAAATATATCTTTTATTTTCTGATTCTAACTTATTAGCGGCTTTGTACAATATAGACATACTGATGCACACAACTTTTTTTTTTTTTTTTAATTGCATTTGAACCAAATGTAAGAAACTTCTCAAGTTCCATAATGTAAATATGATCTATTAGTGAGGTTTATATAGAGATTTTTCTATGATGAGAAGGAAAAAATAAACGATGACGCCAGGAGCAGAGTTTGATGGAGCACCCTTAAAATATGATCCCAAACTCCCCCGTTGTACGTTTTAATTGCAAATGGACCCACAAGACACTAAATGAGTCAAAAAATACTGGAAAGTACAGGTACTGTACACTGCTATTAAGTATTCAAAATGCTTCATTTAGGGCCATGTATACTAAGCTGTGAAAAGAAAGAACATTTTAGTAATTGTTTCTTTAGATAATGTCATTCTTTACTGAAATACGTTCTGTTTTCAAGCTAAAGATTATTGGGGATTTAAAGTTCTGTTAAAAAATGTCAGAAAAGCTTGCAAACATTGCATATAATATATTTAGCTTCATCTTTTGGAAATAGAAATGGATGAGAACTGAATTAACCAAATGTCACTTTGGTAATTATTGTGGTGAGAAGTAAGTTATCAAAAGTGAAATGTAATGATGTACTGGGGAAGGAAAGCACATCATGTGTATACAGCAATGCTGGGCAACTCAAATCCTCAAGGGCCACCAACAGGTCAGGCTTTCAGGATATCCTTGATTCAGCACAGGTGGCTCAATCAGAATCTCACTCTTTATGACGGAGCCACCTGTGCTGAATCAGGGATATCCTGAAAGCCTGACCTGTTGGTGGCCCTTGAGGATTTGAGTTGCCCACCCCTGGTATAGAGGGGATCAGCTATTCCTCAAAAAAATGTTTTGCCTATCTCTAGCATTACCATCCCCATCATCAAACCATAATGGGTTCCACTGTGCAGCTGGACCATATCCCACCCTGAGGTATACTCCGTCCCACAATGAGCAGCCACTTTACATTTTGTTTCAATGTTGTTTTCTCTAGAGTGTAAGCTCTCATGAGCAGGGCCCTCATTACGTTTCGTATCTGTTTGCCCTAATTTGGTATGCAATGCTGTTTGTGGAATTTACATCACTATGTACCCCCATTTTACCGCACAGCAGAATATGTTGGCACTTTACAAATAAACGATAGTAATAATAATGTAACCCCCAATCAAGGTACGTGTGAGACTGGGTGGATAGTAGTATTTTTGACTCTAATGGAGAAGGGAACACTGGGGCTTAGTTTGGGAGGGAGTATGAGAAACTACATCTTAGACATATTATGCCTGAGGCAACAAACCACCATCCTATGTGCAGGTGCAGATAAAGATAGTTTTGTGTCATCAGCATAGAGTTGATAGCTGAACAAAAATGGAGTTAAGGAGGTCAGCCAGGAATAACTTACAGTATAGAGAAACAAGTAGGGGACATAGAACAGAGGTTTGAGATACACCAACAGTGACATACATAGAGGTAGAGACGGAGTTAGCAAAAGAGACACTGAAGGAGCGGTGAGAGAAGTGCAAGAAAAAGCAGGAGAGGGCAGTGCCATGGATGCCAAGAGAATGAAGAATCTGCTGGAGAAGAGGGTAATCAACAGTATTACAAGCAGAGGAGAGGTCAAGAAGAATCAGAATGGCGTAGTTTCCTTGAGATATGGAAGTTATGAGCCACTTTAGTGAGTGTGGTTTCAGTTGAGTATGTTGTGCGGAAACTCAGTTTAAAAAGATCCAGTAGGTGTTGGCAGTTGAGAAAATGAATAATGTATAAAGAAAGAAGACGTTCTAGAAGTTTATAGGCAAAAGAGAGACATGGCGCCAGTTAGTAGGTGAGGGGTCAAGTGGGTTAGTCTCGGTCAGACAATAGCATGCTTAAAATGAGATGGAAAAGGGGTAGAGCAAAGAAACGTAATTACTTCCTAAAAATCTAAAATTGAAACAAACATCACTTCAGCAATACAGTATTATCACCTGAACAAATCAAGTCCAAAATAATCTCTATTAGATAAAAGTAATGTTGAACCTGTATGTACAGATGCAGCGGCCCTTATTCGAACAAATCACAGAGCCGGTTTCTTGTGCGCTGCTATACTCCACGCGGCATTAACGCGGCCAATCAACCCGAGGCACACGTGTTTATCCCGGTTGCTTTGTTTGAATTTCATGGATTCTGTTTCTTTCTGTGCAATGAAATGCAATGAAATGAATGAATTGTAATGTGTACTGTACTGTGCTACTGTGTCAATTTCAGGTGTTTAAAAACCAGAACACCAAAATGCCATTTTCTGCACTCGCGTCTTAAGGCGGGAAGGTTGGAAGAAATCACGCGCCACGACATGGGCATTCCGAGGCATAAAACGCGTGAAGTGTTCGAATAACGGCCGCTGCATCTGTATGTATGTCTTTATTTATATTGCGCCATTAATGTACATAGCGCATCAAAGTAGTAATATACGTGACAATCATATAAGTAACAAATAATATAAATAACACATATAGGGGAGAAGTGCTTCAGACATAAAAGTAACATTTAGGAAAAGGAGTCCCTACTCCGAAGAGCTTACAATCCAATTAGTTGGTAGGAAGAACGTACCGAGACAGTAGGATGACATTCTGGTAAGTGCATCTGCAAGGGGCAAAGTTAATGTATGAGCTGTTAATTATCAGCCATGGAGCTACTCATATGCTTCCTTAAGCAGGTGTGTTTAGAGGTGGGTCTTAAATGTGGATAGAGAGGGTGCTAGTCGGATATTGAGGGGAAGGGCATGTGAACCCGTAACCCAAGGCTTCATGTAACTAACAAATGTATAATCTGTGTGAAATATTACAATAGGGCAATCAGTGCTGGTTTTTGTATGGGAGTGTGTAGGTTGTAACACACCTAGGGAGATATACTCAATGTCTGAAACTGAAACACTGCTCCAAATACAGATAAAAATGGTGTCCTCCTGTCCCTGTCTAACTTTCCGTTAATATATTATGATGCTTTGCTCCAAATTGCTCCACTTGCGCCATGAGCATTTTGGGGAACGGCTATAGGAGAAGGTAGGGGAGGAGATCATCAGTGTAATATTATGTTGGGGTGTATCAATATTTGGGCCTGTCGCCTACTGTATTACTGGTGTACTTTCCTTTCTCTTTGCTCCAAATACATTCTTCAGGTCTGAGGTGGCGTCAACCTCTGTTTTTAAGAGAGCTGCACCAAAAAATGTGATATTGTGAGGCGCTATACACACCACTTAGTATAAACAGTGTAAAGATTAGTGAGGAATAATACTGTGTTTGTGAATACAAATATACGTAAAATACGTTATCATGTGACTTCTGTGAAATAAGTGAATAAGATGACTTCAATGTTGGCTCAGACCTCCACAAATATCTCTCCATAATTTCAGAGGGAGCACAGTCCAACCCAAAGGAAAAGAAAAAAATATAATGCACTCAGATGTGACAAATAATACTCCTATATAAACTTGGCTCGTATAAATTTCCTACTTACACCAAGTAAGTAGTTTATAAGCCTTTTGCCCAAGTGTTGTTGTTTTGGTCTCTCTCTTGTGGTAGGTTAAGATGTTCCTCAGGGTAAGGAAAAAGCAGACATATTGCAGATCAGTTTGTCATAAATTTATAAAAGGTATGTGTAAGATATATTCACATTCTCTACAAGAATAAAAAGCACAGAATAAAAATGAAGGTTTAGAGATGGCGCTTAGTCTTCTTGATCTCCGCTGGAGTCGAGTGGTCAGGGCGTCCCTTTGCCAGTTTGTCATGCTCGCTGCCATTGCCTCTCAGTAGCTGGTATCTTTCCTGGGCTCCCTTTGCGGAATCCTTGACGTCTGACGTCACTCTCGCGAGATTTCGATCGCATCAGCTCCTATTGGCTGGGATCACTCTAATGAACAAAAAATAGAAGGAGCACACAAAAGACTTTGGTAGTGTCAAAAGACTTCCAAGTGTATTAATACATCAGAGTCAATAAAGGTAACGTTTCTGGACACAGAGTCCCTTCCTCAGACCGAACACCTCAACATTGGCTGTTCCTTCTCTTGACTTGGCTTCTCTATGCGTTTTGCAGTTGCCACCGCTTCGTCAGGAGAAAGTACCTCCCCCCCAGGCTGTCTAACTATATATAGTGTATCATTGATTAGTTAATAACTGCCAATGGGTAGTGGAGTAACAATAATAATGCTTATACCTATGGTTATAAAAAACAGTCGCTATGATATCAAAAAAATTGTCGGAATGGCGGTCACTGCTTGCCAAATCAGGATACAACCAAGCACAGTAAAAATAAAGTAATTATTTATTTATTCATTCAGATAGGAAAAGAACATGTACAGAGTGTACTCTGACGCGTTTCGTCTCCGTGGAGGAGACTTTATCAAAGAGTCGCTATGATAGTTCTGACACTGCATATACTGTACTTTTGACATAATACATACAAAGTTTATAACATTATAAAGAAGTTTAAAACATTTATAACATCTAAAAAAAACCTCATAATAGTATATTATACCAAACAATCATATGAGATCTGATCTCTAAAACATTGGATATATAAGAGACCACTCTAAGCTTAATTGGAATAGGTTCCAGTTAAAATACGTCATAAACATATAATAAATACTCACACGACGTGTGGATGGGTAAAAGAGACAAAAAAGGGGAAATATTAGTACTTTAATATATATCACTATTTTGGGGGGAACAAAAACATGATTTCGAAAAGGAGTAAATATATGAGTACTGTATGTCATAAGACATTGGAACATAGAATATAGAGGATTTATATTCCGAGACAGAAGTTATAAATATGGATTAAGAATTAACCTTAACTTAATGTTAAAACATTTTAGAAAAACTATACATAAGTAATAGATGTGTATTTTTTTATTATCTATTTGAAAACAAATATTAAAAAATATATATACATTTTAATGTTGGTTATATGAAATGTGTTAATATTATATAAATGTAGCCATGTTTAAAAAATGGTATACAGTTCTCTCTCATGTTGGCAGTAAACCTGGTAAGTATACAGGGTTACCAGCATCAATCATGGAGGTTTGCCCTCACCTGGTGAGGTGTCATATGTACACCAGGGGAGTGGTAACATACTCTGTGTCCACTGTTAGTGACACAAGAGGTGTGGCTATTCCCTAAGTTATATAAGACACAGCACTGACCAAAATTAGGAGTTGTTCAAGGAGTGGTTAGTTGTTCAAGGATTGGTTAGTTGTTCAAGTTCAAGTTGTTGGAGAGTATGATTCAGTTCTGGAGGTCTGCAGCAAGCAAGGCTGTCAGACCTAGGCAATAGTATCTACACTGTAATCAGGGACCTGACACAGGTGGTGATCTCCCTGAGGGGAGAGGTGATCCAACTCCATTGGGAGGGGAGAACCTTCTAAAGGGATGCCAAGCGAAAGAATGAGCGGCTAGGACAACCGCTGTGAGGGGCATTCTGTCCAACCATGCGAATAAAGATGCCCAAGTTCACCACAACCCTCATGTGTGAGTGTGGAGTTACTCAGCAGAGGAAGGCACCAAGAAGGAGTTCCTCATCAGATCAATCTCCCTGCGGACGCAGAGATTCTGATGAGGTGGAGGCGCTGCACTGGATATAGGTCGGACTCTAAACACACTACCTCAGCACCTGTCTTGCTGATATCCCTACTAACATCACACGGGAGACTCAGGAGTCCTGTAGCCAACAGGTGCACCACAAGACACAACCATGTAATGGGGACCGGTTAGACCACAGGGGCCAATCGGAGATTGGGGGGTCAAGGTGGGTCCAGAAACACCGTTCCATAAACATGAAAATATAAATATACTAGCTGAGAGAACCGGCGTTGCCCAGGAGTCACACTGTCCCCCCCCAACACACACACACTGTCACACACACTGTCCCCCCTCCCTCACACACTGTCCCCCCCCCCCCCCCCCCCACACACACACACACACACACACACACACACACACACACACACACACACACACACACTGTACCCCCTCTCCCCCCCACACACACACACTGTCCCCCCTTTCCCCCACACACACACTGCCCCCCCTCCACCACACACACACTGTCCCCCCCCACACACACACTGTCCACCCCCCACACACACACTGTCCCCCCCCACACACACACTGCCCCCCACACACACTTCCCCCCCCTCCCCCACACACACACTGTCCCCCCCCTCCCCCACACACACACTGTCCCCCCCCACACACACACTGTCCCTCCCCCCACACACACTGTCCCCCCCTCCCCCCCACACACACTGTCCCTCCCCTCCACACACATTGTCCCTCCCCCCCACACACACGGTGTCCCACACATACTGTCCCCCCCTCTCCCCACGCAGACACAAAGCCCCCTCACCTCTGCCAAGACTCACAGCACCGCTCCTCTCTCCCGCGCTCCTCCGATTGTCGCGCGCCTAGCCCTTCTCTGCTCTCCCTCCTCCCGCCCGGGGAGCGCTTCGCATGCGCCCCCTCTCTGCACCTGTGAGCGCGAGCCGCCGGGAAACGTGCAGCAGGGAAGGTGCAGGGCCTGTCCGTGTGACGGGGGAGAGTGACGGCCACCGTGAGGGGGGAAGGTGCGGGGCCTGTCCGGCTGATGGGGGAGAGTGACGGCCACTGGGAGGGGGGAAGGTGCGGGGCCTGTCCGGGTGATGGGGGAGAGTGACGGCCACTGGGAGGGGGGAAGGTGCGGGGCCTGTCCGGCTGATGGGGGAGAGTAACGGCCACCGGGAGGGGGGAAGGTGAGCTGCGGTCCGGGTGACGGGGGAGAGTGACGGCCACTGGGAGGGGGAAGGTGAGCTGCAAGGGGGCCTGAAGCAGTGGTGTGAGTGTGTGAGGCCAATGAGAGGTGTGCGGGGGCGGGCCAAGGGGGCCTGTAGCAGCTTTGTGAGTGTGTGAGGCCAATGAGAGGTGTGCGGGGGCAGGCCAAGGGGGCCTGAAGCAGTGGTGTGAGTGTGTGAGGCCAATGAGAGGTGTGCGGGGGCGGGCGGGCCAAGGGACCAATGAGATTGCCGCTAGGGACGGGGAACACACCAGGGAAACATACATACATACAATGCTTTCAGAAATATATAGTAAGATAAAGATCTATAAGATATACAAAAAATAGAAAAATATATATAAAAAAGAGAAAATCTGCTTATATAAAAGAATTTATTCTTTTAAAAAAGGAATCAATTCAAAATCCACATTTAATCCATAAGGTGTGATAGTTTTGAGTTTGTGGATCCAAAACATTTCTCTTTTGCTCAGGTCCAGGCTTCTGCCTCTGCCTCTCCAGTGTTGTGAGACCTGCTCTATACCCATATATTTCAGCCTTTTCGGGTATGAATTATGGCGTATAGAAAAATGTTTGGCTACGTTATCTGTTATTATACTGTACCTCACCTTATACTGCTGAGGTGTTCAAGGATGCGCGTCCTCAGGGGTCTGGTGGTCTTCCCCATATATTGTAGAGCTGCAGCAAATGTAACAAACAAGATTAACAAGCTTTACATATACTATTTATAGGGTTGCCAAGTAGCTTCTCCAAAAATACTGGACACAATGGTGAAGGGTACGACGCGCTCGTCAAACACACTCACATACCATGCTACTTCCTCCTGTTTTTGGCCCCACCCCCAGGTGCCTGACAATTCCTCCTGATTGGCTGCATTTCCCAGCAGTAACCAACCAGGATGGAGGAAGCTGCCCAGCCCCCTACCAACAGCATTGCTCTCTCCCTGGTTAGGGAAATCCCGCGACCCCCCAAGCTGGTCAGGTCACTATGTCCAGAGAGGTAATATCGGACACATACATGTCCAGTATTACCTCTAATGTATACTGGACAGTGTGTCCAAATACAGGACAGTCCTGTTCAATAGTGGACCCCTGACAACTATATATATGGTTCTGCTCCATCTACTATATATATAAATATATATATATATATATATATATATATATATATATATACATACATATATATAGTACAGAATAAATGAGTTTAAATAAATAAATTCTGCACTATCGCAACTGGACTAACACGGCTATTTTCTGCTTTATATATATATATATATATATATACATACACACTGTAGTTGGTGGAAATTGACATAGACTACACATATAAACACATCGCTCACCATAAATTGATACAGATAAGGGTACCTGGTGCATAGGGGAGGGAGAAACAAAAGTTTGGTCTCACTGATCAGTCTAGTGGGCAATTGTACCTGTATGGTTACACTGTATTTACGGTGTCTATATCCACTTACACCTGCCTCCTTCTTGCGGCCAGGGATTTTATTATTATCACTGTATATTATCAATCATGTGTTTCACCGCATTTTTAACCTAGTGATTTATTAAAACGTTATTATTTTTATCTTCTGTGCCCTTGTGTGACCTATTAGTGGTCTACCCTTTTTGGAGGGTCAGCTCTTTCTAGCTTAAACTGTGGCCATATATCCACTGCTATGTTGGTCTACCATGAGTGCAGCTACTAGGGTCTCTGGTGACCCTCCGTGGTCACCATCTTTTGTGTTTTGTAGGAAATTGACATAGATAAACTATTTTGCACCGTGTTTTCGAACAAATTTCTGCATCTTGATACATATCTTCATTTAATGTTGCACACAGTTTTTATTTAAGAAGTAGCATTCAGAACTTTGTTTTGTAGGTCCGGTAAAGTTGATGAAGGCCCCATCCAAGACCCTAGTTTTAGGTTACACAGTTTTCTGGTAAGCAGAGAATGATTTTTTTTTTCATGACCCCGAGCAAAAGAAAACATTACTAATGCACATCCTTTTCCTTCCAGACAGCCGGTGTGGGAAGATCCAGAGAAGGTGACAGCACTGAGGGACCATGAGACGATGACTATGAGACAATGTTTCCATGATCAAGTAAGAATCTCACCATCATAAAGACACAGAACAGTGTTCTATGAGGCTCCCTTGGCACTCTGAGCTAACCCTCGAAGGACAGAAGGACTAGAGATAATCAGGGTGAAGAAGGCTACACCAAAAACAGCTGAGAAATACATAAATGTTTTCCAAGCACTAAAATGTGTTGGTGCTACAACATCCAAACATAGAAAATCAAACTGACACTGATACCCACGTGAAGTATTGAAAAACAGCGAGTTGAAAAACATGAAATCAAATACTGTATGTATGCCCAGAGTTGACAAATAAAATGTTACTCTCATTTTGTTCAATAGAGATTAGTTAAAGTGTCAGGATGTGGTTACAAATATATATCATGCATATATTTCTTTGACGCCTCCTGTTGAGTAGGACCTGCAATGAAAGGAGTTCTAAAATTGACAGTTAAATTAATACTAATTGATAGAGGCCTCAGATTGACATATGGGCAAAATTGACTGTAACAGATGTATAAAAAGTACTCTTGTGCCCTACTTGCACAAGTAAGGGATTTGAGGAGTTGTCAAGTGGAACATATGAAGTATTAAAAGCTATTAAAACCACTATTGGAGACATTCACACACCTCTAAATCAGAGGATATATCAAGTTATTTGTCCTTTATTCCCCCTCCCCCCCACTCCCCCTCCATAAAACAATCTAACAGATCTCTGATGACTACTAGAAAGGTAGCCTTTTCCATGCCTGCCACTGGACCCCCAGCTCTTTTGTGTCACCTGATCGTTCCTACTGTAGATGGATCACATGATGCAGCTGGCCCCTGAATGCAGGAAATACAAGTGGAGGGAGCACAACTCCCATTTGGATCGGTACGATCACCCCCTAGTAAATGAGAATTTGCCCATGATCTACCTGATATGTCATAAGGGCCCCTGGTGTGCCCCCCTCACTATACTGTGCCGCTCTAGCGCTATGGAGTCTGGAACTCGATTTTTCCCTGGATGTCTTTGATTGACAGCCACCAAGCAGTGAAAAAAAAACTCGAAAAAGCAAATAACACCAAAGTACTCTTAAAAAACATACATTAGGTTCTTATTTCTTTTCAAGCATCATTAGCAATGCTAAAACAAGGATTTATTGCTAACATTTCATCCCACTGACTTCTAGGAGAAAATTGGCAGCCATCGTCATTTCAAGTCTATGATTTTGATGGCTGATCTCTCCAGATTGCAACAGAATAACGGTCAAAAGGATAGTACCACCAAAAAGCACAAGGAATTCTGTTAAATAGCTACATTAACAAAACAAGATGTACCGGGGACTGCACCTTTAAGGCAGTGGGCCCCAGTACCTTGCTCCAGCTGCTCCAGCTCTAGTTCTATCCATGAGTGGACCCCCATGGCAGATAAAGGTTTAAAGGCACAGTACCAACCCCATGTAATATCTATTGAAAACACTCAATACTGTAACTACTTCTTATCCATATGCAATATCATTTTTTCATAAAAGAAGATTCACTAACTAACCCCAGGTAACAAAGCAGCTGCAATTCCCGATGATCAGGTGCTAAAGTTTTTACATCAGCACTTCTCGGCCAAAAAAAGACAGACACATTCGTGATGGATTTGACAGGGAAATATGGGATCGGGGTGAAAAAGGTGAAGCAGGGAAATTGTTGGGGGCCATCTGGTCCCAGAAATGTATTTAATTCTATGTATCTGCTCATGAAATTTCAAAGAAAAAAAAATAGCAAGATACCATATTTGGAAGTGACTGCGTTACTTACATTCCTGAAATACAACCAATTTCATTCTGCCAAGTAAGACACATACACATCATTTTGTTAGTCACTTTTACTGCAAAGGTATGTGACCTCTGCTACTGGTTGTTTTAAGTAAAGCAGATCATCTGATTTGTTAAATGTCTACTGTATTTATATTTAATCTCAATATTTTAAATGGGTAGATGTTATTGATGGCTCCAGAATGGGAGCAGATGATACCCAATTTCTTTCTTAAACAGAATCACTCTTATTCCTTTCCCGATCGTGGCTTTCTAGGCCCTCTAACAAGAAACACATAAATACAATTACAACATAAACTATTCTTTAGATTACCAGTACATATATTTCAAGTAAATTACTTAGGGAAACAGGCATTGGGAATATCAAAAGAAAAGTAAAGGAAGAATATATTTAACACTGTAAATACTGTATTAACTTGGACTAAATTTTTCAGACTTTTCATCAACCATCCTCCTCTAATTGTTTGGTAGCAGATTTTGAAGCAAGCAAATTATATGTCTAAATGTCAACATTACTAGAATAAAAATGATTATTTTTGTTTGTCCAAATAAAACGGTATTGTGACATATTCACTGACAGAAATACTGGTTCTGGATTTTTTTTTTAAACTTCCAGTTATTAATTTCATAACACTTCACATAAATACTGTATCTACACGATGACTATCTATTAATGTTCTTGAGTTTGGCATAAAAAGCAAAGTCTCCTTCTTTGCTCATGATACTAAATTATGTAAGGTAGTCAGGACTTATAAACTGGGACCTTGTGCAGGCAAATGGCAGTTGAGTAAATACAGTACAGAAAAATGTAATATGTATTTGGGAAGCAAGAATAAGCATCATTCTTACATACGAAATTGTACAAAAGTATTTAAATCCTTTATGGAGAAGGATTTAGGCATACTTGTAGACAGCAGGCTTAGCAATAGTGCTCAATGACAGGCAGTAGCTGCAAAGGCTAATAGGATATTGGGCTCTATGCACTAAGCGCCGAAAAAATGCATTCGGCATGATTTTGGCGATTTGCCCTCGCAGTATTCAGTAAGGGCCGAATTCATGCCGAATCCCTGCTGAATCACTGCGAAAGCAAAACGCAGATGAGCCAGTGATAAAAAAGCCTGGCTCCCGATAGCCTGGCGATAGGCCGTTTCTGCCGATATGTGTTTGCAGCAGAGAGAGACCCGCCGTGGCAGCCGGATCATCGTGGCAGCCGGACATTGGTGAGTGCAATATGTATTTAATGTATTTATTGTTCTTTATGTATTTAAAATGGGCACATTCACTATTATCCGTTTGTGGATAATAGTAATTGTGCCCATTACTATACTGTATGTGTTAGGGGGGAGGGGTATTTATTTATAAGTATGTATGTGTTTTGACATTAATTGGGGGGGGCACAGAATTGGTACTGCAGGCCCCCGGGTAACACCCGAGGGCCCCCGTCGGCCTATAGTATCATTGATGTGCATATATATGTATGTTAGGGGGGTATAGGTGTTGTTGGGGTAATATATATATATATATATATATATATATATATATATTTATTTATTTATTTTTATATATTTATTTATTTAGTGTGGGGCTGTTGTGTGTGGTTTTTTTTTATTGTTGGTAGCGGGGGTGGGTGAAGGGGGTATTAGCCCCAAAAGTGGTTGGTTAGGGCTTGCGGGTGGGTATCGGGGTGGCTTAACCCCTTCATGACCGTAGCGGTATTAACCGCTACGGTCGTGAAGGGGTTAAGTGCACACGCAACCCCCCCCGCAAGCCCTAAACAACCAACAAGGGCCAAATACCCCCTTCACCCACCCCTGCTACCCACAATAAACCTGGCACGGCAGGTTAACCCATTCATTGCCTTAGTGGTTAGCCGCTAAGGCAATGAAGTGGGCTTTACATGCATTTTTCCTGCCTCAGATGCATGCCGGGGGCCTCCGGTGCTGGTATTAATGTGTATCAGCTCCGGAGACCCCCGGCATCAATCACAGACAGGAAAAAGGCCTGATTTTTTCTAAGTGTCGCCCTTGCCGATGCTTCTCCCCACCAACCCGCCAACTTTGAGTTGGCGGGACGAATTGGCGAAAAAATGTCTTTTCGAGAGTGCCGATCAGCACCGATAAGCACTGATAACATGATCGGGGCTACTAGAATACAGCCAATTTAAAAAAGTGGCGAAAGGTGGCGAAAAGTGGCTTATCGGCAGCCGCCTGCCGATAATTTTTTATCAGGAAGAAAAAATGCCGATTTTGGTCACTTATCGGCGCTTACTGAATAGCAAAAAGCTTTTTTGGTTAAAAAATGGCGAAAAATAGCTTATCGGCGCTTTGTGCATGAGGCCCATTATCTTCTATACAACAGCGTATGGATGGAAGGGGACACAGCATTATTTTGCCACTGTCTAAAGCCTAAATAAGAGACACACGTGAGGGAAAGAAGAGAGAGGGCCTGTCCTGAGGACACACTTCTGGATCTACAGACTACTAGATGCACATCCTATCAGTGGAGCCATAACATCTACATCACTTCCGGTTATTCCGGAACTTTAAGTCGGATGCCCCTTCCTGTACTACACATAATCAATGCATCATGGAACGTAACCCCAGTGACCAACCAGCATAGTTCCTAGACAGCCAGGATTGGTGTATCTGTCCAAGGGCATAATTTGAGGAATTCTAATCTAACCTATAATACATAATAACCAAATGATGAATAAACAAAAGAGTAACCCTTTGGTACGAACCCCTGGTGGTCCTACTCTGAGCACCAATAAATGCCTAGAAATCCTAATCCAGATACGTTGTAAACAAATCAATTACATAAAAAAAAAATACAATACTGTGTACACTGATCTAAAACCAACAAATTAAATCATAGTTCAAAAAATGACGAGTTCCCTGATTTAAATCACCCCCCACTGTGGAAAGCCACTATGCTAACACATTTTTTATGATGTGATTTGTAATATAGAATACAGCTTGATGGCAAATTATATTCCACTCCTCCTGACCATGTGAATCCCTGCGGTTTGACAAGGACAAACTCGCAGCTACTAGAATATCCCCCTATGTCTCTCTATATACGACCCAAAGAATGATATCCTCAACCCTTTCTAAAAGCTTTCTTAAATATTTAGTAGATATATGGGGCAGGTTTCAAAAGCACTACAAATTTATAGCTATCTAGTTTAACTTGTCATGCACAATAAAAAATATATATGATTTGTAAGTACAGTTTAATGCTATGAATGTCCGGTTTCCTTTCCCAAGGTCTCATTTCATTTGCCTTTTCTTGCTTTTTTTTTTTTCTGTGAAAAACATTACCTGTATTTACCACAAAACGAATGCAAATGCATGCTTAATAGCCACAAATGGTGCAGAAGATCCTTGAAAGAGACAGAATTACTGGTGGTCTGATTTAGGCTGGACAGGGATGCCAGCAAGAAGAAGAATGGTGGAATGCAAAATGCATTAGAAATAGAAGTATTGCAAACATATGTGAGGGAATTCAGAGCTTTGATATGAAAGTTACTTAGAGCTTTTATACACTGAAAGTAATGAAATGTTTCATTTATGTAGTTACTGGTCTGCTTGCATTTCATTCAACTGCAATACACTTTGTCTAAGTGCCTAGGAGCACGGATCTCCCTAAGTATTCTGTTCGTATTTGTTGACCTTTACAATGCAATATGTTCGTATGTTATATTATTACGGTCTACATACTGTACGACTGGAAATGAAGAGAATTCCTCGCTCTACTGGATGGAGTTGGTTCTATCACAGGATTAGAACATGTCCGAAAGGATCGGGGGCTCAGACACAGCAAGCTCTATGTCAACTGTATAAATAAGTAGCATAAAGTCCAGAACCTCATTTCAAGAGAATAAATGTACTGTAGTACACATAAAATAAAAATGTATGGGTCGAATAGTGCCTAATGTTGTCTAGATAAGATCACATCAAATGAAAAAAGATGGCACAATAAACATCTCCCGTATTAAGATAATTAGAATTAATCACACATAGTTGAAGATGGCGTCAAAGAGAGGTAGCTCATACATATTCCAGAGTGCCCATTATCCATCCTTGCAATCTGTGGCGGTCCTTTGGTGTGCAGAACCACATTTCTGTGATAGAAATCAGTAGCAGAGAGAGGTAATATTCAGCAAGGTATAAAAAACAATGATCCAGAGGGGACTCCCATAAAAAAAATATATTCATTGGATCACATATGACCACAAGAGAGGTAAAATTACGCACCTACGCGTTTCACGTACAGTGCATTTATCGCAGGATTATGTTGAAGCAGCAACAATTACACCAATATAGAAGAATGATCCTTACTTGTGATGTCATCACAAGTAAGGATTATTCTTTCTTCTATATTGGTGTCATTTATATTGTTACTGCATCAAATTTGCGGCTCTAATATCATGATACACCGTAAATACTGGTGGCAGTAGTGAACAGCACCCTGGAGCTGAAGTTAACGTGGTTCAGCTCAGGAGAACCCCTGCTTCAATCCTATTAAAAAATAAACTAATATAATGTGTCCCCAGTAGTGCTCCTTAAAAATATATTTTTGTTTAGGTGCATTTCAGAAATATTTAACAAGCAGAACTAGATAAACAAAATGCATAAATGTTTAGGGCCGTTCTATACTGTTTGCGGCCGTGCGCGCGCACGTGCTTTTCGTGTGTATGGAGTCTCAGTGCTGCCGGGAGCGACAGGTAGTGTGTGTGTGTGTGTGTGTGTGTGTGTGTGTGTGTGTGTGTGTGTATAGATTATGTGAGTGAAATCATGGCTTAAATAAGATTTTTTTAAAGAAAAAAAAAGATGAATAAATATTTTGTTTTTAATTTGTGCACTCATTGATACATACACACACACACATATCCATACAAACACACATACACACACATACATTTAATCGGCGGTAGCGGCGCAAAATCTTAATTTTCTGGTCTTCCCCACTGTGGGCTCCACGCTCCATGCCGTGCGCGTGCGCGGCCCTTGTATAGAAGGGCTGACTAACCTCTGCCATCTATAACTGCCGTGAGTGCGCACTATAGAACCAGCCTTATCCAGCTAATGTGTAGGCTATTGATGATCATAGTGCTTCTAATGATCACAATCATTGAGCAAGATGTTTTCCTGCGATCCCACAAATCTCCTATGAAATCATTCACACTTTGGCAAAAAAATAATATACATTTTTGCAAAAGTGCCGCATGGTTTCACTTTCTTTCAATTCACTTGTTCATTCACATAATATCAGGAAGGCAATTTAATTAAAGCCTAACATTACTGTCTTAGCCGTTTATCTAAGACACGTGGTCATTTTCTTTCATCAATGCTAGACATGCAAAATAGGCTTTAATGGTATTATCTGCATCATTGTTTAGAGTACTGGGTATTATTATAGCTCAGTACAATGTGGTAGTTTTAATATTCTTGTTACAAATGTACCATTGTGTTAATGCAGATAAAACAAGACTCTGAACAAAAAAGTAGCTTCAGAGCGACACAACGATAACAATTACATCATTTTCGAAGCTGCAGAGTTCATACACATAAAGAATATTCCGGCACCTTGTCATACAATAATGCTGCTCACATACAGTACAGGTATTTTGGTCCTCAATGTAAAATATTGGTTTATTAATTCAACTCAACTAATGGTTACAAGGAGAAAAAAAAAATCACTGTTAGTAATAAAAACAGGCCAGACATATTCAAAACTTAGTTTTATTCCTTTATCAACATACATGATACATATGAAAATATCAACTCAAGATTGTAGTTGCACCATCTAAAAGAGAAATGACTTCTCACAACACATTTAACACAACAAGAAATAAAAAGGACACAAAAACTGCTGTCTTGTTTCAACACCCTGTAAAAACACTGGATATGAAGGTATTACACAGTGTAGATTTAATGGGTATGACTAGTAGCCAATTTTAACTCTTCCAGCTTCAGACAGCTCTATATTATTATCTTGATTATGATACATTAAGAATGTTATTGTACAAAATTATAAGGTTCTTTTGTGTCACATCAATATAAACTGCATATTCAACCATTTTTGTACAGAATGTATTTATGCTATTCTGCTAGTGCAGATATATGAAACAAATATGATCAGGTCCAGAGTAAATTCTCTCCAAGGCAAGATACACAAAACTTCGTTAAGAGTAAGACACTTAACGTGATATTAACCTAACTTAATGTCATGTTAAGGAGTAATGCTATATCCACAGAGAACAGTAACATAAAGATAAGTCATGTTTTCTTCTGTAATAGTGTAAACTAGAATGGCTCTTTGTTATAATGACATACAATAGATATGCCAATGAGGTGTTACCATAATAATGCATATCCACAGAGGTCTGTTAACACGGATTTACATCACATTATGTAACGTTACCTAATCTTGTCATTATTCACATGAAAAGGGTGTTTTATACCAGACCATGAAAAGGGTGTTTTACAGGGTTTTGGTAACACCAAGACAGGCATAATGACCCGTTATTGGAAGAGAAAGCAAGGTAATGCTACAATAATGTGGTGTTAAGACTCTGCAAAGATAATGAACGGACGTTATTTTTGGATATACTGTAATTAGCTTTCCAGATATGTGTTAAGCGCAGGGAAAATAAAATCCGTAACTGTTTTAAGTAAGGTCACGTTATGAGCCCCGATTTAACAGTGCTCTGTGAATTTAGACCTAGGAGTTAACCAGAACTGAATCACGGAATATATTGATGGCATATAAATGAATGATGTGCAGCGCAGTAAAGGAGGAGTGGCTCAGTGAGTAAAGACACTGACTTTGTAAATAATGAAGACATTGAGTGTGAATCAGGGGAATCTGGTTCAAATCCCAGTGTCAGCTTCTAGTGACCTTGGGAACGTCACTTTATCTCCCTGTGCCTCATGCAGCAAAAACATAGATTGTAAGCTCATCTGGGCAGGGACACTGTCTGCAACAATCGTATGTGCTGCGTACTGCGCACTATACTGTAATTTTGAAGCGCTTTGAGCCCCATTGGGAGAAAAGTATAAAATGAAATAATGTTATTATAATAATTATTATTATTAGGTATACAGATGGGGGGAAGGGGACAGAAACCTCTGCTCAGCTAATAGTCAGTGTGAATGAGTGAATGAGTATTGGTGCTGTGCTGAGAATTGTTATAACGAATACACAAAAGAAAAAGGACTCCGCTGGTAGCACTCTATAACTCTAAAGTAAATAGTAATAGTAATGATAAGTGATAAGGATTTAAAATAATTTTAATGGTATATCTCTTAAAATAAAGGGGTGTACATAAATGAGAATAAAAATGACCATATATCCCAGTCAGAAGCCTGCTACAATCAGGGTGTGATGAGATATGTGCTAAATAACTATATAGTTAAAAAGCTTGACACACAGACCTGTATCACCATATACAATGTATATGGGGTAATATATTAGCACTAAGTAATCCCTCCTTATTGTAATGTTGGAGGGCTATTATCAAAGTTGAAGAGATATATTCGCTCCTCCTTAATGCAGCTGAATTAGTTAAATCAATTGTCAGAATGCTGCAGAAAAAAGTGCTATCTAGTGGTAAAGTCGTCACTATTTGGAGGTGACTATGCTTAAACAGATCAGCCTAATGTACCCCTGGTTATTGTAGGCTAGAAACTTAAAAAGATCCTTGATTAATATCAGGATAATATGAGATCAGTATTGCATAGGAACCACATACCGTTTGTATGATCAGGCAGTGGTTACAAATGCATCCGATCAGTGTATCAGTTGCAGTAATAGTAATAGTAATAGTAATGGTAAGTGACCTGTATCACCATGTTGTCCTGCTAGGTCGAGCTCCTCTCACTAGATTGGGTATAAGTCTATGTGGTGTTCGGAACCACTAGCCACAATCGCAACATTAACTCATATAATTATATATTTAGAGCTGAGGTATATGCAGAGCTCGCCGTGACAAGAGCCACTGCGTGATGATCAGACTCAGTGTGAGTTAATGTTGCGATTGTGGCTAGTGGTTCCGAACACCAAATAGACTTGTACCCAATCTTGTGAGAGGAGCTCGACCTAGCAGGACAACATGGTGATACAGGTCACTTACCATTACTATTACTATTTACTTTAGAGTTTTAGAGTGCTACCATTTGAGTCCTTTTTCTTTTGTGTATTTATTTATTATTATTATTTTTATTATTATTATTATTATATGGTAGAGCATGATTGGATTACAACACTAGAGAGTGCAAGCAGGAAGCCATCATTAAAGCCATTGTTTCAATACTGAAAACCCGACAAGCTGCAATGACAGAGCAACATTTCTGCACTGTCACCAGAAACCTTTAACACACTGTATCAGCGCGAGCTGCTCATGTAGTGACATGCGCGTTCTTTATCTCTAATGGGGATACGATTAGCATTTTTTCCAGAGATTTTTTCATTGAAATAATGAATGTGACTATACTATATTTTATCTGGTAAAAAAAAGTAGCCCTCCTGTATATTTAACAATGTGAGAACAATTGTACTGTTGGAATACAATGGAACAGCTGAAGTGTTGTAAAAAATGTTTTTTTTTTAAAGATATCTACATGTTCATGAAACAGGTTTTGGAAACAGAACGTGTGGCCACAAATCATTGAATGTTCCAGAAAAACTGAGTAGGTGAGTTGGTGAGTAGGTGACTTGGAGTTAAAGGGCGCTCTCACAAGTGGAGCTAAAATAACCGAATAATACGCGATCTATATATCTATTCTATATTTTTTTCTTAAATGATGATTACCATGTGAGCAACAAGTCCCCTACTCTGAAGAGTTTACAATCTACAGTAATTTACTGAGAGATAAAGTTACTTAGTCAGTGTCACAAGGAGAGTGGACACTGAGAGTCAGACTATCTACCTGCGTCTGTGTTCTTAGCACTAAGCTACGCCTTCAGCCCTTAATAAATAACTCAGCCGGGTCTTTGTATTTCTTTTAATAAATCAATCACCCTTCAAGTAAAAAAAAAAAAAAAACCTGTGCTTATTGATGTCCTGTAAAAATGGAGGATGCTCTCCTCTTATTTTGGTTCACTTAAATGTACGCTTATCATATACACTATTTACTGAACTTCATGTTTATCTATTTGACTAATGATGGCATTAAAACCACTTTACAAACACTGGGGGCGAAAATACACTTTTACTTTAAAGCAGCAATCTGCGCTACCCACCATAAAACATAATTGTCTCTTTTCACCATTGCACAGTCACTTTGCTTCTGGCTGAAGTATGATAGGATTGATAAAAGTGCATTCAAAGGTTGCACCTGTCAGAAAGAACACAGTCAATGTAAGCCTTCACTAATCACTAATAGGTGAACCTGAAATAGTTACTTTATGTGTATACTGCGCTGCCAGGGTACGTTTTCGAATTGTAATATGTAGGACACATACTGATTGTAGTTAGCTCAATAATAAAGGCAATAGATCTCCAGACACATATGGAAACCATATGACTTCTACTGTATTCTTACAGTCGTGCAATCCAGGCGATCTGAATGACATGGTAAACCCTGCTATGGGATGTCTGTTGTGCTTTGAAAGTTTACCATGTACTTTTTTATTTGATGTGATGGTACAATCCTGCCTTCTGTCACAAGGCAAAACAGATATAAAACAGTGGCACGTTCAGGCAAAAAAATATGTTTTGGGACAACAGAGAAAAAGTTAATGGAGATGGATTTGCGCATTATTAATGATTTTTTTGGGGTGCCTTTTCTTGAAAAATGAAAGCTATGCACGCTGCGTCTCTCCCCAAACAGATTGCATTTTATTCCTCTGCAGTTTGTCCATCAGGTTTCATTCTGACAACATAATCCAAAGATAATCCGCAGCATTCAGTTTTCCTTGTTGGCTCTCATGCAGGGTGCTTAGACAAATCCTGCTACCTGTCAGCCCTCCTGTATGTGCCAAACAGGCAGCCAGGTTAACCCTGGGGGAAGCCAGGAGACCTCCAGACTTAACCTCAGCTTCCCTCCTTAAATAATCCACTGTAAATAGGAGGATACATGCTCAAACCAGGGCTGGTCCCCACAAAATCAGTTTCATAGACAGCTCTTAAGAAGTAAGGATCTGAGGATCACTGCAACTACTGGTGGTGATATTTCAAAGCCCTGCTTCAAACAGTAGGCAGCAGATGGACAGGACACAGTGAAAGATCTAAATCCCTTAATGCAGTTTGTCACCTTAATGACTGCTGCACATATCCCCAAAACAGATAAATTCTGAGACTCTGCAGAAGCAAAGTCTCAATTCAATTAGTATGTCAAATAAATCTAATCCAATTTCTTCCTGTCTATATATATATATATATATATAAATCTAATCCAATTTCTTCCTGTCTATATATATATATATATATATATATATATATATATATAACGGAAATAGCCGTGTTAGTCCAGTTGCGATAGTGCAGAATAAATGAGTACTTCCGTATTAGGTGATATCTTTTTTATTTCGACTAACAATTTATGTCATAGGACAAGCTTTAGAGAATTCTTCTCTCTTCCTCAAGTCGGCAATACTGATACCTACACGCACACATACACACACATATATATATATCTTTATTTACATAGCACATCCTGATACACAGTGCTTTACAATACACGTGACATAATATTAAAACACAATGGGAATAAGCGCTTCAGACAAAACAAATAGGAAAAGGAGTCCCTGTCCTGAAGAACTTACAATCTAAATCTAAGTACTATATATATATCTATATACAGACACGCATATACTGTATATATATATATATATATATGTTTTTTGCTTTTCTAGATACTGACAAAATTTGCCATTAATAAATGCAATAAATTGAGAGCTCTGGAAGAAATCCCTTTTAAAATACTCACTCTACTTTGTTTAAGCCTTTTCGTCATTGGAATTCAAGTCACATCTTTGTATGAGCCGGTGCCGCATCTAACAATCCACAGCAGAAAATAACTTGCAAAAGCAAGGCGTACCACGGAGCACATGGAAGCTCGGCTAAGCTGCCCACATGAGAAAAGTAAGAACACATCCCTCATCTCATTTGATGCTTGGAAGGCATGTTGTCCAGGTTAATATCCAAAGTGAGGACAGGGAAGGTAACGTGCAAGGAGGGACCCTCAACTTTGCCACGGGCAAAACTGGGAATGTCCATTGTGACTTCTGATAAGAACATTTATTTTACCTCAATTAAATGTCAGACATCCTCTTTAGAGAAAGCTTTGGTGCCCTTTCCTCCCCCCCTCCTGTTCCTTGCTTTCCTACTCTCTTCCCTTTCTGCCCCCTCCCCAGTTTCACACATACACTATGAGGCTCTGGAGACACAGTGAGTTGTACAATAAATCACAAGTGTCAGAAGTGTTTGATTTCATTTACACTTCCTTTTTTATATTGATTTTTTTTTTTAGCTATCCACAATACACATTATTTTAATGGCAATATTCACATGTTGCTTCCCGTCTTTATCCCTATTTAACACACATTACTCTTGACATCTCTGGCAGGTAAGGGGTTAAAATGATTACAGTATTCATTTTTTTTTTTACACAAACAAATGTTATTTGTTTTTAAATCCAATAGACAACACGGGATTTTAGATCATTTTTTAAACGTACACATATTGTTAAACATATTCACGAAATAAATACAATTCCTGAAAGTATTAATCAATTTTCCCTACCCCGAGTTATTCATGTACTGTGTAATTATTATACCCCACCTCGAGTTATTCATGTACTGTGTAATTGTTATACCTTACCCCGTGTTATTCATGTACTGTGTAATTATTATACCATACCCCGTGTTATTCATGTACTGTGTAATTATTATACCCTACCCCGTGTTATTCATGTTCTGTGTAATTATTATACCCTACCCAGTGTTATTCATGTACTGTGTAATTATTATACCCTACCCTGTGTTATTCATGTACTGTGTAATTATTATACCCTATCCCGTGTTATTCATGTACTGTGTAATTATTATACCCTACCCCGTGTTATTCATGTACTGTGTAATTATTATACCCTACCCAGTGTTATTCATGTATTGTGTAATTATTATACCCTACCCAGTGTTATTCATGCTTTGGTAATACTGAAATGTTCTTTCGTCATGCCAATAAAGCTTATTTGATTTGATTTGTTTTTCTGTCACAAGGAACCATAATATAATACCGAAAACATAGAGGTTTGATTATTTTCAGCTCCAGACTTCACTATAGTTGTTTGCTTTTCATTTTGAAATATTAGTGTCTGTTTTCTATTATTGGTGTAGTAATTGGACTCTTCATTGGCTTGTGGGATCATTAACGTTTTAAACCAGTGTAAAATGCTTTGACCTTTTTTTTCCATTCCATTGCTCGATACAGATAAAGATGCTGAAAGTACAGATCTTTTTCTGTGAGTAAACTGAATTTAAAAACGACTTGAAAATACTTTGTTCCAAAAAGTCAATATTCATTTGTTTTTTGTTTTTTAAATAATGAGGACAAATATGATGTTATCATAGAAAACATGAAGAGGGTAGGCATTTTCACTCATGTTTTGGTTCATGACAAATTTGAGGTTTTGGTTTTGGATTTTGACCAAATTAAAGAAACACTCAAAATAAGGTAAAACAAAGCATAATACAGCATGGAACAAATGCTTAAAATAAGTGTAGAATCTTCAAAACAATTAGGACAAAATTTATATAACTGAAAATGTTTCAATAATTTAAAAAGATATGGCAATAAACACTATAGGGTTTTATCTCCACTGGCAGTGACCTGCTGTTCTGGTATTGGTCCTACATTATTTGGGATTTTGGTTCTAAAACTATTAAACCACCAAATGCCTATCAAAGCCTCTATGGCAGGCCTGCACAACTCCAGTCCTCGGGGGCCGCAAACAGGTCAGGTTTTCAGGCTATCCCTTCTTCAGCACAGCTGGCTCAATAAGTGGCTCAGTATGACTAAGCCATTAATTGAGCCAGCTGTGCTGAAGTAGAGATATCCTGAAAACCTGGCCTGTTTGCGGCCCTCGATGACTGGAGTTGTGCAGGCCTACTCTATGGGTTATCTCATAATGTTAGTATCTTACCTCCTGAACATGAATTTTGTTTTTAGTGTTAAAAAACTGTCTTAATCTCCAGCGTCTGAGGTGACCATTGTAGCCTTTAAACTGCACTGGGCTCCGGGGAGAGCTTCATTTTAACTTCCCAGGCGCTTAATATTTCCAAGCTTATATCACCTAAACGGAGCATCAGGTTTTACAAATAAAACCAATATTGGAAAGCGCAAGAAGAAATTATATGCAAAAAACAACTGGCGATCAGCACAGACTGGTGCTTTAAGGGGTTTGGTTCTGATTTCATACACCCGATTTATCTTAACTCTACAAAACATATGCTTTTCACAAACCAATAAAAGATTCACAAATACAATAGTAAACAAAATGCCAGCAGGCTCAAAAACATACACTTGAATGAAGAAAATAGTGATATTGTATAAGTAATACAATCACCACACATTAACAAATCAACAATACATAGCATACAGTGCTTCCACCGCAGCAAGGGATTCTGGGAAATGACATGCAAATGAGCACACAATGTGTCACCTTTTGCCTGCAATATCCATTCACATGGAGCCCATATAAGCAAATGCATCGCTGTTTACACAGCTTTTAAGCACAACATGGGTCTAGCAAAGCAAGTGAAACCACTCACAGACATGTTTCAACCTTAATGGGCATCATCAGTGTGAGGTTGGTTTATACTTGCTTTGCTTTTACATGCAGTATACCAAATGTACAGGCAGTCCTCGGTTATCCGACACAATGCGTTACTCAAAATGGCGTTGTAAAGCGAAACGTTGTAAAGCGAAACACATTTTCCCATAGGAACACGGTTTTATATGAAAGGTTCTGTTCCTGAAGGCATTTTTAACACTAAAATACACCAAATATTTTATGCAGGCAATAAGATATGCAGCACACACATAAATTATATAGTGTATATACTGTATTATATATATATAATATAACATAATAAATATATTATATAATATTATATCTATACGCTCTTACGACGCTTTGCAACGTTGTTTATGTGAATGTGTATATATAAATATATACACACATACACAACGTTGCAAAGCATCGTAAGAGCGTTGGATAAGCCATTTTGGCATTGTAAAAATGAATATAGGTATGCATTGCATAGCGTTGGATAAGCCATTCGTTGTAAAGCGAAGCGTTGTAAAACGAGGACTACCTGTATACTGTATGTTAAACCTACCCAGCCTAGAAATACTGCAAAGCATGTAAAAATGAGATGAGAAGGAACTGAGGGAGTGCAGTACAGAGATGAGCAGACACAGTTAGGCAGGGAGTGGAAAGAAAGGGAAGGAGAAAGTGTAAAGAGAAGCAGGGAATGATGGCGGAGAGAGAAAGGTGGGGAACGGGACAAGATATAGCAAGACATTACAGGGAGAGGTGAAAACAAAGAGTAAAGTTTATTTCATAACCATTCAGATCTGCTAGATTGGCGTATATTACGCTGGTACAACTAGTTATAAGGAAATCACAATGTGCAAGTACTGTATAATGTTGCAGAATGATATTAATCTCATCTAATTGGTAGTGCCTTAAAGACACATACTAAACAACACAAGGTGGCAATGTGTTCCCGTGCTGAAACAAATAGCTTAACATTATGTTAGCAATATTTATAATCCTTTAATAAAAAAAGTTACAAAATAAATGCAAATAACATGCAACATCTGAAAATGTATAAAATGTGTTTGATACCTACGTAGATATCTCTACATATTTTATATCAAATCAAATACACCTCATACATCGACCTTGACCCCTTATAGACGCACTTACCATAACACCCTCCTTCTGTCTGTGTACGTTCTTCCTACTTACACTTTGATTGTAAGCTCTTTGGGGCGGGCACTCCTTTTCCTAAATGTCATGTTTATGTCTGAAGCGCTTATTCCCATTATCTGTTATATTATGTTATGTGTGTCACTGCTGTGAAGCGCTATATACATAGAAGGTGCTATAAAAATAAAGATATACATACATGCATAATAGTCAAGAAAATTAAAACATTCCACAAAAGAAGTACTTTTCCTACCCACTTACATCGAACATAGAAAAAAGAATAGCGTCAACAAACTATCAATAAATAAAATGTTTAATACAAAACGTAATAACTAGATAAAAGGTGGTAGGGATGGAATTATGCACCTGCAAGGGTAGGGCAATTGACACCGTTATTACACAGTACCCTGCATACTTAGTGTTTTTCGAGCTTCTTCTCGGGGAGCACTGGCTCTTTGGCCAACTCAGGTTTAAGAATCATCAAGACATTTGCATAAAGGTGAACGAACCAAATTTGCATATTAATAGGATAGTGCAGGAGTGGGCCAAGCGCAGTCCTCAATAGCCACCAACAGGCCATGCAGAGATACGTCAGCACTGCTTTTGAAAGCATATGCCGAACATGAAATTTTAAAACAGCAGTCCACGTTGCTCAACAGTTAAGGGGATGGGGGGATATAGATACATTTGATCTGAACCGGGGAGTCCCCAAAGCTGCAGTGTGGTTACCCTTCCTTCTTCCTGCGGCATCAGCACTGGGCAGAATTGCAGCTGTAATATTTTCACAAGAGCAGAACCAGATCCAGCAAATTGGGATGCCCCCTCATGAGGTCTGAAGCCATTAAAGGGAACAACAAATGGGTGCGAAGACAAAAAAAACCTCAGGTCAAGAGATAAGATAACATGAATAAGGTAGTCAAGCACCAAAAATATAGATCAATCAAAAAATGATTATTTAATGACTAAAAAGAGTCATAAAAGCATCCAACGTTTCAGTGCAACAGGCACCTTCATCAGGGATGGCAGCTGTAATATTTGGCCATACAAAAAATAGCTTCTTTGATATTTGTCCAAAAAATGTAATTGAAAAAAATACTGAGCACATAAGCGCCCTAGTACCATGACTTGCGGAGCTAGATAGTCTTGAATAAGCACTTATCCCTTCCAATGTAATTGGACATTTTCTGAATAGTTGCTGAGTAAGTGCTATTGCAAGAGAAAACATCAAGTACAACAATTCTTATCTTTTTCAGATGAACTGATAAAGTGTTTCTCTCAGCTTGACTCTCACTACGAGGCATAGCACAACCCAATAGTATAAAATGATCAGGTTGGGATGGATCCATTCCTATTATAAATGGATGGGCGATCTATGGACAATATTGTGCGACGGTCCATCGTACTATTAGGAAAGCATCTTAAAATCCATAGACATCAAATGACTGTCACTGTAGTTTTTTATGATAAAAAAAAAAAAACTTTATCATCTCAAGAAAACCTGAAACACATCACAACGTTTCGTTCGCCCCAGAGTGACAATCCTCAGACTGCTCAGCCTGCTAGGATTTTATCAGGTGCACAAAGGTACAGAGCAGTGTATTAATGGCTGGAGTTGGGAAACCTGGCCAGAGCCCAGAAGCAAAATGGAATCCATCACTGCCACAGAAGCCAGCAACACATTGCAGGCCCTTTTAGCAATGAAGGGGTTACTCCAGTAACAATTTCTTAGCCAAACGAAAGAACAGGCCTACCCGGTGTCATGCTGTAAGCCTTTTCAAGTAATAACTGTTGATGGAATGAACAATAATAGATGAACTCTATTGTGCCTGCAACGATTTTCCACAATATTAAATATATATGAAAGCCTCATGTGTAGTTCTAATTAAAGAGATAAAAGGAAATTGAAATCAGATAACTTTTGTCAAGTTAATACAAATCTGCCCCCCGGGTTAAATTTAAGTAAGGCAGCACAAATATGCTCTGGAAAAGAATAACAGATGGCAGTAATGCTGACCCAAAAAGCTAAAAGTCATACAAAGAAGATATTAAAAGTACATTTCTACACAAATTCTGCATGTTCTTGCCAAAATACAAATAATACCGAACCCAAGAAAAAAAAATTCCAAATCAGTTTGATTTCCCAGCAAAGACAGAAGAAATTAATTACTGTGTCAGGGACTTGGACAGCCGTTGATGTTTACGTTTTGTGACTGGGTCAAGACAGTTCTGCCCTGGTATAGGAGGATTTGCTGTTCTAGCGCCTAATGGGCAAGACATGTATTGCTTCATGTTCAACCTATGCTAAATTTAGACGGCAGATACTTATCCTATATTTGTACCAAATACTACTGCCGCGGCCCCTTTTATTCTCCGACATCTCCGAATTTTTTCGGGGATTTTTTCTGAATGCCACGCACTTCACCACGTTCATGCCGCATTCATGTTGCATTCATGCCGGCGTCACTCGCGGTTGATGTGTTTATTGATGTGTTTCTTGATAATGGTTCGGATTTAATTGGTTGCAATTCTTCACGTATCCGCCAGGTGGCAGATATTCATGAATTGTAATGTTTAAAAAAATACCACAGTGGTCTATTGTAAATTGACCTTGGTACTGAAGAAGTTACAATAATATATCAATTTAGGCTTTTCATATTAAAAACTAAATGCGCAGTTTCTGGTGTTCTATTGTCCTGAGAGTTCCGCGATGAGTGCACCGCTGCAGTCTGTGTACCAAAAACCCGATATAACGTACGCTTATTTAATATGGGCCTCGATTAATGCAACAGATTATAAGATGGCAACTGTTGGTCAAATTTATCAGTATTTTATCGAAAACTATGACTTTTACAAATTTTCACCAGATGCTCATGTGTGGAAGCGTGCAACAAGGAAAAAGTTATGTATCGATCCGTGTTTTTTTCGTATTGATCCCGGTGTTATTGGAGGGTATTGGTGTGAGCACCTGATTTTTCCCGTACCTTTGATCATGGAGATTTCAAAAGGCGAAAGGTCATGTTAAAACCAACTAAGAAACGTCAGTCGCAGGCAAGCAATGCGCCAGCGACAGCCCCAGCTTCCAATAACGGTCCGACCATCAGTGAAAACCTGGTGACCGGCAACCCTTGCTGTCTGTCCCTGCCCGGATGCCTGCAGCATGAGCCGGATTTCGCGTACAGATTCCATCAAGCTTGCATGTACCAAATCGATTTCCAGCCTCATCAGCTGTCAACTACAGGTATAGTAGTCCCACTGTCACCTGTCAACTACATGTATGATCGAGAATACGGGACTGGCAGTGGCTCGGCGCCAGCTGATTGACAAAGTCTATGGTTAGTAATGTTGCCGTATTTTATTCTGTTTTTGAAATATCAATATCAATGCACAGTCAAGTGATTCTCCTGTAAGCAATATCATTGGCTGAGCAGCTTCTACAGTAGATACTGAACAATTGGTGGAAAGCTAGGCGCATGCGCATTGGAATCTTCTTGAAACGCATATGCGTGTCATCACATTGACAGTAGGCGCATGCGCATGTGAACAGGAGAAGCCCCCCGAGAAAATTATTGGTGGGACTGACTCTGGGAACTTCTTTAGGGGACTGTCTGACCATTACAGTAAAACTTTTACTTTTATTTTTCCTCAGAAAAGAAAACTTTGTCATCTCATGCGGAAAACGGCACATGGAGGGATTTTGATGGATAATATCGCTTTGTGTAACAATGCCTGCCATTGCTGAATCGGATTTAAAAAACCACGTACCGGAGTCAACAGTTTAGTGGCCGTTGCTATTGATTATTATAGAATACTGTAACTGAGAGCTTCATATAAAACCTGAAACAGTATGCTGTTGTTTTCAGACCGTATACAATGCTTTTTTTATATATATACTGTATAATAAACCCGAAAAATAAAAAGTATGCATTTATTCTACATGAATTCCAGTACATATGTGTATTCTACTACCCGTACAGCATTTATTGTTTTAATACTCTTGTGATGTACAGTACTGAGCATGCCTACAGTATACAGTACAGTATGCCTGGACAGTACTGTACTGTATGTTCTAGAAACACTGTATTTTGTTACAGTATACAAGGAGACAATTGAACAATTTAAAACAAATCAACATTTTCTTTTATTGGTGGACTAAGTACAAAAAGTGTACAGCAATTCAAAACATTTACAGGTGTATGGTGTTCTGCTAGTAAAAACATTTATGTACAGAAAGTCAAAACATTTACAGCACAACAAACATTTCTTTATTAATACAAGTTAAGACACGCAACATCTCCTTTATTAAAGTACAGAAAGTCAAAACATTTACAGTAGGATGGTGTACTGTACAGTAAGTCAGGCCTGCACAACTCCAGTCCTCGAGGGCCGCAAACAGGCCTGGTTTTCCCCTGAAACACCGGCCTGTTTGTGGCCCTCGAGGGCTGGAGTTGTTCAGGTCTTGTGTAAGTAAAAACATTTCTTTATTAATACAAGTTAAAACACACAACATCTCCTTTATTAAAGTACAGAAAGTCAAAACATTTACAGTAGGATGGTGTACAGTACAGTGTCAGGCCTGCACAACTCCAGTCTTTGAAGGCCGCAAACAGGATATCCTGAAAACCGGGCCTGTTTGTGGCCCTCGAGGACTGGAGTTGTGCAGGTCTTGTGTGAGTAAAAACATTTCTTTATTAATAAAATTTAAAACACGCAACATCTCCTTTATTAAAGTACAGAAAGTCAAAACATTTACAGCACAACAGTATGTTGTTAGTAAAACACATTTCTTTATTAATACAAGTTAAAACACGCAGCATCTCCTTTATTAAAGTACAGAAAGTCAAAACATTTACAGTAGGATGGTGTGCAGTACAGTAAGTCAGGCCTTGTATAAGTAAAAACATTTCTTTATTAATACAAGTTAAAACACGCAACATCTCCTTTATTAAAGTACAGAAAGTCAAAACATTTACAGCACAACAGTATGGTGTTAGTAAAAAACATTTATTTATTAATACAAGTCAAAACAAGCAACAAGTCAAAAAATAAACAACATTTGAAAAGTCACGCAAATTTGATCCCCACCAGATTGTCCTTCCAGGGCCGATGCCTTGTATGACGCAGTACACCAAGTAGGACACGTGGTGCTTGAAAATTAACATGGCATACTTCTGGGGTAAACCAGCACTCACCACCCTATACTTCTCCCTGAGTGGATTGGGCAGCTCGCGCAGGATGATGCCGGGCACCGTATCGATGCAATCATATGTGGGTTGGATTCTGGGAGCGGGTGTTCTTCTGGGAGCGGGTATGCTTGTGGCGGCGGGCGAGGGTAGATTGTCTGGGAGGATGCTTTCCTCCTGTCTTGGTCGCCGTGTTGTCTCCTGGCGTGGTCTTGACGGGGTTGTCATGTCATCCTCGTCAACGGCATACATGTACACATATTCTTCTGGTGGAGGGGGTGCACTTGGTGATGGAAGACGGTCGAAGGTCCCATTCATCCAATCCATGCCACCCTTCTGCTCCAGCGTCAGAGATACAGGGGCATGAACTCCGAGCAAATTATGTATCCCCGCTATGTCAGTCTCTATCTTCTCCAACCGTTGATCCATCTTCTCCATACGTTGATCCAGCTTCTCCATCCGTTGATCCATATTTAACATGGTCTCTAAAAGAAGATCTATCTTTACCAGCATAGTAGAGTTCCCGGGGATATCGACACTTAAGCCATTCAGCATGCGGTCTAACGAGCTGGATCTTGTGCATGGGGTGCTGTGGACATCTGGGTGGATGGGTGCTACAGAGGATGAGATGGGGGATCCCTGGAGAGAAGCGGCAGCATCGTCAAAGAAGGATGGAGGAGGTGACCTGTGGATTTCCGGGAGAGAAGGGACAGCGTCGTCTAAGCATAATGGAGAAAGTGACCTGTGGATTTCCGGGAGACCAGCGGCAGCATCGTCGAAGAGTAGTGGAGAATATGGGCTGTGGGTTTCCGGGAGAGCAGCGGCAGCGTCGTGGACGAGTAGTGGAGAAGATGGGCTGTGGATTTCCGTGAGAGCAGCGGCAGAGTCGTCGAAGCGTAATCGAGGAAGTGGCCTGCTGGTTCGATGGGTTGGCTGCCATTTGTTTCGCCTTGAGTGTACATCACCGAATTTCTTCTTGACATAATAAGGCTTATAAATCATGTTAGACACAGGCAACGTGGGGTATAATCTCTCTCATGGAGGTCTAGCTTGTTGTTACAGCCTTGATACACTATTGCTGTATCCAGGGGCTGGCCTAACGACAACCAGAGAGTGTCATCCCTTGGGAGGATACTGCCTGGGTCACATGCCCATGATGTTATGCCTGTCAGTATCAGACCTGCCCTGTTATAGGGCAGGGTTACAAGCCCCTCCCTGGGTTACAAAAGCTGACACTCTCCCAGAAATCAGTGGCTCTCTTCCCTCCCCCTTTGGAGTGGAAGCACTTACCCTTTATCCCATCAGGGTGTAAAGGAACTGAGAAGGGGCCTGCAGGGCCTCATGCCCTGTGGGTACTACTTCAGGGAATGAGCCTGCCATAACTGTATGTATGCTGCCAAACAATATTTAGTTGAATATATCTGTTGTGGGCTCCTAGAATGGAACACCACATGAGTTGCCAGTGAGGACCATCCTGGCTGCACCAAGATCCTCACCAGCTGGAGGTGCTGCGCTCCAGAAGAATCATCACTGAGAGCCTGTCCTGATGTCTCCCCATACCATCGCTGAGTTCTCAGGCCTTCTGTTCAACCTCACAGGTATGCACCAGCACCTGAAACACGAGTAGCTAGATGATCTCACTTAGGGTGGGGGAATGGGTGCTACATTTGGAGGCGCTGCTGAGATCACATCAGAACAGGCTTTTGCAGCAGGAAAAAAGAGGTACTCTCCTAGTAGGTTACACCAGAGGGCCCATGTAGTGTCGATAGGGGACCCTATGGGATCTGGAGGACCGGGCTCTCTGACAAAATGGAGCTATGACATGGGCCCCTTCTCTCCAAGTTCCATGCACGTGCAGTCTGTGTACAGTCACTAAATAACAAGAAGAGGTGCAGGGACAGTTGCTTCACCGAAGGGAGCTCTGGCCTGTGCCATGCAGTTTGATTATCCAAAATAAGTTCTGTATTACTATGCAGAGGTGTGGGGGAAGTGTCAAAGAGGCTTCACCGAAGGGAGCTGCTGCCTGCACCGGGCAGCTTATGTAGTAAGAAGAGGTGTGGGGTTAGTTGCCCTTGGGCCTCACCCCAGGGAACTACGGCCTGCACCATGCAATTCTGTTTTGTGTGTGTGGGCAGGTATCCGAGGAGGGGCACTTGATCTAATGGCAGTCACAGCCTCTGTTTGAGGAGCTGCAGCCATACTAAAGCGGTTCGTACCGAAAGGGACAATCACGTGTCAGTTTGCAAAAGATTTGCAAGCTCTTCTTGCAGCAAATATCTTGGATTGTCGGGAAATGACGAGGCCGTGACTCTTTCTCCCTCCTCCATGGGATGCCTGGCTCCACCAGGGGGAGGAGATAGGGCGTGGCTAGAGCTGTACCTAACCGTATGCGAGGAGCAGGGAGCTCAGGCACAGGTAGAGCATTGGTGCAGTATAGACGCGTGCGGAGCTGCTCAACATCACTACATTGTATTATGGCCACCCAGCCAGGAACTATCTATGAGCTGACTGGCGGGGTCCTAATACTACCGGGTGAGGGGGAGACGCTCCTGTTAGGGGTCTGTCCCTTGTGCAAGTGTCCAGGAAGTGAATTGTGGCTACTCTCAAAGGGTGACCAGTGTCAAGTATCCTACCTACGTCCCAAACAAAAGGGGTCTGAGCTTCCCATGAATATTCTGTACACGGAGGAGCTGAAGAACCTGTATACTCTTGTCCGAAAATTATACACGTTTGCTCAATGATCCTCTGGTGATGCTCAAAAACACTATTTGAGTATGGTGTATGAACTATTTCACTCGGAGCAACTAATGACGGTCCGCGGTTCCTGTGCGGAGTATGGTGCGGTGAGCTTGGACTCTGGGGTGGACTCCCTACGAGGAGTAGGGCAGGAAAGAAATTCCTTTTCCGGCCCTGCCAAGTGGATAGACATTCTCGAAGACTTACCTGTTGCCATGCGGGGATCTGAGTCATCAGCTACTTCCTCTAGAGCGACGTTGGAGCCATTCAGCATCCTGCAGGAAGCAAGCAGAGGAGGCCTGAATGACTACTGCCAGGTATCCGGTGTGCCATCCTCGTCGACCCGCTCCATGAGGGAGGTACCTGCCACGCCTGATTCCGCTTGAACGGACGAAGAGGGTGCGACCATCTCCGAGGTACCGGTCTGGGCCGTCCTGCCCGTTCCGGAACCTGATGTCTTCACTTGGGTGGTGATCCGGGATATCGATCCGTGCTGGTCCCAAGTCCAGGATGCTGCAGCGAATTTCTGAGGCAGTGCCAGGAGATGCGTGAAGAGCGTGCCCACGCTGCCGCGTATGTGGCTGCATTCCGGAGGCGCTTCTGGAGGAATCCCCCAAGGTAGTACCGGCTGGTACTTCTTACTCTGCTACCATCCTCGTTCCATCCCCATGGTCGGAGGGAAAGCTGCTCCTTCTCCGGTGAGTGATCTGGCACCAGACCCGTTTCTTTTGCAGTGTCGGGGAAGGAAGAGAGAGATCGTTCAGAGGCCGAGGTCATTGCTGCGGCCAAGTATACCACTGCTCGGGACCGTGGTAGGCTGAGCTCTGCTGGGACTATGGACGCTGCTATTGCTCTGCCTGGGGAGGTATTTGTAGTCCCCCAGGAAAAGGGCTCTAAAGTGCCAGTTCGGCCCCATGCTACAAAGCGTACCCTATTCCAACCACTGTCTGCAATCTAATCTCCTGATGACTCTGTGGCTTTCTGTTAGCCAGTACTTGTGTAAATAGGTGAACAAAAAGGCGCGAACAGCTATATATGAAGTGAATAAATAATAATAGTGGTGTAAATGATAAAATAAATATAAGTGATGACCAAAAAACCCACAGCTCAAACCTCACTGGTGGGACCTGTTTCACGGGTTCCAAAGTTTAGAAGTATCTCAGAACATCCAGGGGGAGCATATAATGGGTTGAGAAAACAAAACAAGATACACAAATATAAGTGCAGACGTAATGCAATCAGTGAATAAATGTGGCAGTGTATTGGCTCATATAGCTGTACTACTCACAGGACTAAAGTGTATATATAAGCAGTTGGCAAATAGGGTTGCCACCCTTGATGGTATAAAGGCACCGGACCCCTTATCGATACTCCGTCAGCATAAACCGCAATGTGCTAATATAATAAAAGCATTGGTCACAAATTGTGAGTAGGAGTTGTCCCGAGCAGCTCACCGCCTCCCTGGGTCATCAGGCTGAATGCCACGGCACTGTATCCACGATCGGAGCCTCCCTCTGTGCGCCCGTCTGATCCTCTGACGTCACGGCTGCAGGTTAGGTTCAGCTACGGGTCGCCTCCAAGACCAACGTCCTGACGAAGCCGTGAACAGTTTCTGGTGCTGGGCGAAACGCGTAGAGGAAACCAGCAGACCAATTTTGGTCTTGGAGGCGACCCGTAGCTGAACCTAACCTGCAGCCGTGACGTCAGAGGATCAGACGGGCGCACAGAGGGAGGCTCCGATCGTGGATACAGTGCCGTGGCATTCAGCCTGATGACCCAGGGAGGCGGTGAGCTGCTCGGGACAACTCCTACTCACAATTTGTGACCAATGCTTTTATTATATTAGCACATTGCGGTTTATGCTGACGGAGTATCGATAAGGGGTCCGGTGCCTTTATACCATCAAGGGTGGCAACCCTATTTGCCAACTGCTTATATATACACTTTAGTCCTGTGAGTAGTACAGCTATATGAGCCAATACACTGCCACATTTATTCACTGATTGCATTACGTCTGCACTTATATTTGTGTATCTTGTTTTGTTTTCTCAACCCATTATATGCTCCCCCTGGATGTTCTGAGATGCTTTCTGTTAGCCGTCAGAGTAACACTGACCCGTGGCCATTTTGTGTGTGGCCGGGTCCCAGAGGCTACGGAAACTGGCGGCGGACCTCATGGCCGTAATATATACCCAGCTTTCCCACTGGCCAGCTGCTCCACCACAGAGCTCGACATTCCAGTACCGGGGGCTCACAAGATTTCTTTTTAAAGTGATGCTTAGAAATGCTGCTTATTCTCTAATTTATTAATTTATTAATTTATTTAATTTATTCGGTGCCGCACACAGAGAGAAATCCTATATATGGTGCACACCTAATAGTAATGGCTAGAAATTAGTATATTCGTTACTAGTACAGTAGGTGTGCACCATATACAGAATTTCTCTTTGTGTGCGGCACTACACACACCCCATACAGTATGTTTGAAAAACATCTCCTAGGTAGCACCCACAACAACTTTGACCTATTTTGGGTTGAGCGAGGACTGTCAGTCCATTTCATTCTCTAAGTACCCTTTCTAGCAGCAACCAATTCAAATATAAATATCAAAAAATATATATGCACACTTACCTAACCCAGTAATCTGAGATAGAAGTTAATTTATAAATACCAGAGATATACTCCCCTTTTAATAGCAATAACAACATCTTACAGCAACATATTATTATTTTCCCCCAAAAAAGAAAGTATGCCAAACCACTCATAAAATAAGACGTCAAAATACATCATAGCTGTGGAATACTGTAGCATAAACCAAATACGTTTAACTGCATACCTGGTGTGGTTCTCCTCCTGTGCTCTCTGCACATTAAACAAGAATAAGTAAATAATTGGAGAATCCTTAGGCCGCGCTTATAATGCTGGCGATGGCGACGCGACCGATGACGTAGGTACTTCAATAAGTCGGTAGGTAGAGTAGAGCTGGAGAAGAAAGCAAGGGGAGTAGTGGTGCAGTATTCCAAAGTGGTTTTTAGTACCACTAAGAGTACCACATACCACCAGCAAAAGTTATAATTAGATTTTCCGTGACTGTCGCCAGTGACGCCACGAAAGGGGGCAGGCCGCGGTCTCCGATTGGTTTAGAGACAGTCACATGTGGCGACTGTCTCTAAAAAATCAATTAGACCCAGCTTCCAAATATGTTGCCGCTCCGTCGCGCTTACTATAAGCGCTTGCGACGAAGTCAATGGATTTGATTCGGAGCGACGTGACGTCACCGTCGCAAGGCACTATAAGTGCAGCCTAAGTCAGAGTCCCCGCTGGCGCTGAGCATGCTCATGCTTGTAGAGCACTCCAAGCATGAGCGCCGGGTGTCCTGTATGTACGCGCGCGTGCGGGGGGGAGGCATTGCGGGTAGTTGAGCACGCTGGAAAGTATAATTTTTTTGTTTACCTAAGCGCCGAGCGTGTGTGCCCTCGCACGAGTGTGAGCACAGCGTGAGCGGGGACTTACATATATCCATATATGTAAGTAACCGCCGCAAGCGCCTCCCGCTCAGCACTAGCAGGGACGCAGCCTAACACAGCATAATGACTGAAAACAGCACGTGGAAGAATCAGCAAGTACTGTATGTGGAAAAGTATTAACACCTTTCTTGAATAGTAACCCACACATACAGTATTATATAGCGAACATGATTCAGTGCATCCTTACAATTTAGTTTTTTGCAAATGTGTGGAGTTTTTATTTGTAGGAGATCAATAATAAACTCCAAATAGTGATTATACAATTCCTAGAATTGGGTTTGGATAATGGGAGAAAATCAATGCTTTCTCTGCCACATTTGCTTGGGTAAAGGTGGATTATTAACTGTCATTTAGATATAACAAAATGTTTATTAAAATCACTAATGTATTATGTAATGTATGAGAATCAAGCTTTTAGAAGGAGCGGCTCAGTGAGTAAATGCAATGGCTCTGTAAACAACGACACTGAGTTTGAATCAGAGGAACCTGGTCCAATTCCTGGTGTCGGCTCCTTCTGACCTTGGGCAAGTCACTTTATCTCCCTGTGTCTCAGGCACCAAAAACATAGATTGGAAGCTCATCTGGGCAGGGACCTGTGCCTGTAACAATCTTATGTACAATGCTGCTTACTGCGCACTATACTGTAATGGTGAAGCACTTTGAGTCCCATTGGGAGAAAAAGCGATATGAAATAAGGTTATTATTATACAAGGAAGAACTGCCCTTTACCTCACAGCAGGCAGCCAGGACTAGGGAAAACACCCAGTGATTCCATGTCTATTGGTTTTAGCTAAACCATCATTAATGTATTAACTCACAATCAACCGAGAAATACATAACAAGCAAACAGAATTAAAAAGAAATACTAAATCAATATCTTCGTCATGTTTTAGCAAATGCAGTGGAATGTTACCAAGGTGTTTTACTCATTACACGTGCACTGCCAGCCCCTTCTGTCCCCGGGGAAGGGGGGATAATCAGGATTCATCAATAAACAGAGATTACTCATAAGTAAAATGTTTACCATTAACGACTTGACATTTACTAGGATGGGTTAAAACCAGGAAACATGACTTTTGCTTATTTTAGAGCCCTGATTGATTGCGAGATTGATGTGCTGATAGGTACCATGATTGCTGCTGTGTTTATCCTTTTTCTTGCAGTTTTGACTGGACAGTGTTATGTTAATGTTTGCTTTTCAATTAAGCACCGTTGCCCTGCTGTACCCGCTTGAACATCAGTATGTAAGCCTTCCGGTGTTATGGAGTTCTCAGCTTACAGAATGGACTTCTAGCATAAAGTATACTTGGTGTACTTTAATTTCACTAGTAGAGATGTGCAACATTTTTGCTAAAGTTCGCAAACCAGTCAAAATGGGCCTGTTTGTTCCACACTAAAATGGAAGACTTTGCCAAAAATGTTTTGCCATGCATTAAAATTCCACATGAAAGGCCCTTTATATATTGCCATTTTCACTAAATTCTGTTGAAAAGTGGCAAAATTGATGAAATCTTGTAAAAATATTGGTGAACTTTATGAATAAGAAATGTAAGGCAAAGACGCCACCATTTTGTAAAGCATTGCAAGCCCCTTTGTTCGCAAAAGGGTTAGCGAATCATAACAGAATAGTGCTGATCCCACGGAAACTCCCAAATCCGATGCAGCAGGGACAACATACAGTACACTTGAAATTATTTTGGCAGATTTAGATCCGTCGCGGATCGCACAGTTCCTTTGCTCCTCGGATTTCCACGGATCAATCTCACAAAGGGCGAGTCATGTTTGGCATATTTTCAAATGATTATTGCCAATACTTTCCAATGGATTCTGCAACTCGTTCACGGGTGGTATCCAATGGCGGTTTGTTACGAATACGCATAGATTAAAACCGACGAAGTCCGTTTGCGAATTTTACACTGCGAAACGGATTTTGGGGGGGAAAATTCTCAAAAATCCAGGAAACATATTTGGGCTGAATCAACCATCTCTAATTTACAACACCATGTGATAAATTGTACAGCAACTTACAGTAAATGTTACATGTCCACTAGGGTTGCCAGGTGTCCGGTATTGAACAGGACTGTCCTGTATTTGGATACTCTGTCCAGTAAAAAATGAGAGGTACTGTAATACTGGACATGTATGTGTCCAGTATTTTCCTCCCTGTACATAGTGACCTGACGCACCTTTCACCATTGAGTCCAGTATTTTTGGAGAAGCCACAAGGCAACCCTAATGTCCACTGGGTACACATTCTAATGTCACCACTCTCAATTGTTGTCTTCAGCTTAGCGACTGTGTGAATTGTGGCAATGGAGATAAAAGAATGTCAGAGGACCTGTGGGTATTCCATATTTGCGGTACTTTGCATGATAGAGGTTTTTTTGTAACATTTTTACCCACCATAAATTGTTGTTGGGGAAACAATGTAAGAGATGTGTAAAGGCGAGGCTTCAATTAAAAATTACAATGGGAATGCAAGTGTATTTTTAGCGGGGAGCAAGGGGAAACCTTTAAGTACACAAATTGGTAGATATTGTTTACTAAAATCATATAGAGGAGAATGTTTTAATGAGCAGTAACTTGTTGTGTTTAATGAGTTATTACAAAAATCAGAATTGACATATTAAAAAGTGTGGTGTTAGATGTGTTTAACAAGAGATGTTTGAATTGGTTATGAGAAGTACATGCCTGTGTTTTGAGTGTCTCAACACAATGGTACGGATTTGAGCTTTAAAGGTGATTGCTATAAGCTTTTTACTCCTATAATACTGTCGTTTACATGTAATCTTTTTTTCTGAATATACTTTACAAAGTGGCTTTGAATAGGTTTTTCTGAATATACGTGCCTTTGATTTAGTTTATGGTGTTCAAGCTGTGTGATGCAGCTGGTAAAAGTTCTTTTAACATTAATATTTATCTTCAACAGCAAGCTAACAATAACTTATCGCTCGTGCTTATTTACATGTCATTACCCGGAATTCTTGTATGCAGTTAAATGCTTGTATGATGGGACTATGACATAGATTTTGAGGACTTGTGGAAGACCTCACTAGTTTCCTAACTCACTTGCCGAGCAATTTGCTTATTTGGCATTTGTGCCCTCTTTGAATGTTAGCATATTACCACCAAAGTGTTCATTGTGCCTCTATATGGAAGCTAATATATTATTTATTTAGGCCATTGACATTTGGTGATGCTTTGCATCCTTACAATGCACCCATTTGGCTTTACAGAGCCATCTCAAGGATAAGATAATTATATGCAATATGTTGCCTTCATATTTCAGCATCCCTATCCTGATTAAGAGATCTGAAGTGGAAATGCTCAAATTGGAAATCAACAGATAAGAGAGACTCACAGCTTCTACTCTTAAAATAGAGGATGATAGCGCTGTCTCTAGCTTTCAAAATGTAATTGCTTGACCAGAAAGAGCACAGGTGTCACGTTTAACATCTTTGGTTTAGGCGAGGATGAAAAAAGTAAGGTCTGGAAAAATGAGTGGTGGAAGAAACTCTGCCTCGCTTGGTGTACAGTATATGCTGCTTTTGGAACTGCTGTAATGAATTTGCATCTGTGCAAGTTATGTACGCTACCCTGCCTGTTATCAGAGTGCTATGGTGCTCTTTCTGATGTGGGAGTGGCCTTTAGAAACTATTCATGGTTAAAGCTTAACACACGTGTTGATGTAAAGTGTTTTTTTATTTATACTTTTCAGGTAGGGCATGAACGCATTCATAATCATTATACCCCTGCCTTCCACTATTTTCACATGAAACCAAAATCATGCCTGTATGCATTGTAGGGGTTCCCAAACTCTGCTTTAACCCATTGCCTCATGTCCTGCAGAGTTTATACGGTAGACAAAGATTCAGAGTAATCATAATTACCTACAAATGAGCACACAATATGTGTTACTTTCTACCTATTTTAAAGATACATGTTAGGCTGAGTCCATAGAGACTTCAGGCGCGCGGAGGCTGAGGGAAAGCGGGTGCTTTCCCTGGCCTTAGTTCGCGCGCCGGCCGTGGGCGTGTCGGGGGGCGGGCCAGTGATGTCACTGAGCTGGTTCGCCCTCATTGGGCGACACGCTCACGTGACCGGCCCTGCTCAATCTAAACAAAATTTGTCGGCTACGCTTCTGCACGCCTGCAGAAGCGTGCGCGAGCCCCTGCTAAAGCCGCTCTCATTGCGGCTGCAGTGGCTCACTGACAAGCGTCAGCGCGCCTCAGCGCGGGTCCGCGGATAAGCGCTGACCATGGACTCAGCCTTAGTCTACAGCTTTGTTTCTGCTGCATTACCCATAGAATGTAAAGCCTGGACTAAAATGTATCAGGCTGTTTATATTACTTACTCTGCATTGATTTATAAACTGGTAGTGTTTGAGAAACATACAATGATACCCTGCAACGTGACCTTGTGAATGCTGGCTGAATGGTTCCTGATCATCATGTATTACTGTTCAATCTGGCATCGTGTTGGATTTTAGCTGCACATTTTGGCATAAAAGACTAATACATGCATTTTTCCATGGGCGTTGTTTAGGACCTTATACTGTACCTAGCACAGCAAAAACAAATTGCACCAAATAGGAATAGAACAAAAATAGATCAAGGTGACTGCTGCTCCATAAACAAAAAAGGAGGAAACTCACCAGCAAGAGGTAACTAAAAACACTCCACCATCCCTGCTCTCTCCCTTTCTCCTGTGCCCTTTGGAATGCTCGCTCCCTTTCTAACAAGTTCCTCTTTGTGCATGACTTCTTTCTCTCTCACTATATGCTCCAATTTGCTATAACTGAGACCTGGCTCTCTCAGTCTGACTCTGTGCTGGAAGCTGCCTTCTCTTATGGTGGCCTTTCTTTCGCCCACATTCCGTGCCCTGATGGCAGGGGTGGAGGCATGGGGCTCAAGCTCTCCTCTCTGCCATTATCGAACCCTTCCTATTCCTCCCTCTCTTGCTTTTCCCTCCTTTGAGGCTCACACTGTCCAGATATTTTCACCTCTCCCTATCCAGGTGGCGGTAATCTATCGCCCACTTACCTCTACTCATCCCCCTTCTGCCTTTCTCTCTCACTTTGAATCCTGGCTCTCTTTCTTTCTCTCCTCAGACTCTCCTGTTCTTCGCCTTAGGGACTTCAACTGCTTCATTGATGACCCCTCTCTCCCTTGGGCTTCCCGCTTTCTCTCTCTAACCTCTTCTTTTGGCCTTCAACAGTGGAGTGCAGCCAGCAACAACAAGGATGGCCACTACCTAGACCTGGTTTTCCCTAAAAACTTCTCTCTCTCTGATTTCTCCAATTCCCCTTTCCTCTCTCTGACCATCACCTCATCTCATTTTCTCTCTCTCGTTTCTCCCCTTCTCCATCTCCATCTACCCTTTATTTCTGCAGAAACATGCGCTCTAATAACCTACCAGCCTTTGATTCCAATTTATGCTCCTCCCTCTCCTCTCTCAGTTCTGCTACAGACTCTGCCAACCTGTCAGGAATTACAACTCTGCCTTATCCTCCTCTCTTGATCTACATGACCCACTTTCTCTATGCCATCTTCGGCCTTCTAACCCAGACCCTGGATAAATTCCCACACGCGCATGCTGCGTTCCTCCACTTGTTCATCTGAACACCTCTGGAGGGAGTTTCACACTCTCGCAGACTTCCTTCACTACAAATTTATGCTATCCTGTTTAAACTCTGCCCTCTCTCAGGCTAAACAGACCTACTTTTCTTCACTAATCAACACACACAAGTCTAACGCACACCAACTCTTCTGTCTTTGACTCTCTACTCAATTCAAACATGCAACAGTTATACCATTCCTCAAAAACAGAAAGTTTGACCCTACCTGTCTTTCTAACTATCGACCTGTCTCCCTCCTGCCTTTTGCCTCTAAACTCATTGCATGTCTTTTATTCTCTTGCTTGCTCCACTTTTTCAACACCTATTCTCTCCTAGACCATCTACAATCTGGCTTCCGCACTGCTTACTCAACTGAAACAGCCCACACTAAAATAACTAATGACCTCCATGCTGCCAAAGACAGAAAACATTACACTCTGCTCATATTACCTGACCTCTCTGCAGCATTTGACACTATGGACCATCCTCTTCTCCTTCACATTCTCCATACTCTTGGTATTCTTAACAAAGCTCTATCCTGGATCTCCTCTTACCTCTCCCATCATACTTTCAGTGTCTCTTCTGCTAACACCTCCTCTATCAATCTCTCTCTGGGGTACCCTAGGGCTCTGTCCTGGGACCTCTTCTCTTTTCTCTGTACTGTACACACTTTCACTAGGTGACCTAATCACATCTCTTGGGTTAAAATATCACCTCTATGCTGACGACACACAAATTTACTTTTCAACCCCTGACCTTACACCTGCTGTACACACCAAAGTTTCTGAATGTCTCTCATATCATCCTGTATGGGCCTCCGCCTACTTAAACTTACTGTAACATGGCAAAAACAGAGCTCCTCATACTTCCTCCCAAACCTGGCCCTACTACCTCCTTCCACATTACTATTGGAAGTACTGAAAGCAAAAAATATTGTGTAAAGGCGGTCACTGCTGCCGCAAGGGATTAGAAGCCACACATATGAAAAATAAAGTATTCGGTTTAATAGTGCATATATACACACAAAAAGCCTGCTACAGAGCGAACTCTGACGTGTTTCGTCACAGCAGTGACTTTATCAAAGAGTCTCTTTGATAAAGTCACTGCTGAGACGAAACGCGTCAGAGTTGCTCTGTAGCAGGCTTTTTGTGTGTATATATGCACTATTAAACCAAATACTTTATTTTTCATATGTGTGGCTTCTAATCCCTTGCGGCAGCAGTGAACGCCTTTACACAATATTTTTTGCTTTGAATACTATTGGCTGGAGCACGCTGACTTCCTCTTCCGGTTCAGAAGTCCCTGACGTCATCGCTGATCGGAGACCCGGCACATCAAGACTGTGAGTGATTGCCTCTCATATTCTCCCTTCTCCTGCCTCCGCAGTGAGGTCTGTTCAATCGTGGGTGACACCGGGTTAGGAGGGTTGTGGCGGAGGGTAGCGGCTGCTTAGCGGGTGGTCCCGAGTAGGGAACACCGCGGTATCGCTGCTTTCATTCCTCCTTACCAACTTATACCCCTCCCGTTGTTTGTCACGTGGCACGATTGAAGTGGGGAGTTTGAAGAAACACTTATGTTTATATTGGGATACTGGACCTCAAGAGTGTTCTATTATATATGCTTATTGCTGATATTGTGGCTCTGAAACAAGGATGGTATCTGTTTGTGGACAATTTATAGCACCAGTTTTTCTGTGAGGAATCCCAGGAAATTTATTGGAAGTACTGTACTATCATTCACCCAGAAGCCGAAGCATGCTGCCTAGCGGTCACACTCGAGTCCTCTCTAACATTCTCCTCTCACACATTCTCCTCTCACATATTCTCCTCTCACATTCAAAATGTATCTAAAACTTGTTGTTTTTTCCTCCATAATATTACGAAGATACACCCTTTCCTCTGTAGCGCGACTGCTAAAACTCTGACTCAGGCCTTCATTTCTCCCGTCTCAATTACTGTAACCTCCTGCTGTACGGCCATCCTGCCTCTCACCTGACTCCCCTCTATCCTAAATGCTGCTGGCAGAATCACTCTACTCTCAGACCTAAATCTGTCTCAGCGTCTCCCCTGCTGAAATCCCTCTCCTGGCTTCCGATCAAATCCCGCATCTCGCACTCAATTCTCCTCACTTTTAAAGCTTTACATTCTTCTGCCCCTCCTTACATCTCAGCCCTAATTTCTCGCTATGCATCATCCCGACTCTTGCGTTCTGCTCAAGGATGTCTTCTCTCAACCCCCTTTGTATCTAAAGTCCTCTCGCGCCTTAAACCTTTCTAACTGACTGCCCCAAACCTCTGGAATGCCCTTCCCCTCAATACCTGACCAGCACCCTCTCTATACACCTTTAAGACCCATCTTAAGACACGCTTGCTTAAAGAAGCAAATGAGTAGCACTGTGGCTAATACTATACACATGATACATAAAGCTTGGCCCCCTGCAGACGCACTTACCAGAATGCTCTCCTACTGTCTCTGTACGTTCTTCCTACCTACCAATTCGACTGTAAGCTCAAGTAGACTAGGTGGGTGAGTAAGTGACTGGGTGGGTGAGTGAGTTGAGTGAGTGACTGGGTGAGTGAGTGGGTGGGTGAGTGGGTGAGTGAGTGGGTTAGTGACTGGGTGGGTTAGTGACTGGCTGGGTTAGTGACTCGGTGGGAGAGCGGGTGTGTGGGTGAGTGCGTGCGTGGGTGGGAGAGTGGGTGCGTGGGTGGGAGAGTGGGTGCGTGGTTGGGAGAGTTGGTGCGTGGGTGGGAATGTGAGCGCATGGGTGGGAGAGTGAGTGGGTGGGAGAGTGAGTGTGTGGGTGGGAGAGTGACTGGGTGGTGAGTTACAGTGACTGGGTGGTGGGTGACAGTGACTGGGTGGTGGGTGACAGTGACTGGGTGGTGGGTGACAATGACAGTGACTGGGTGGTGGGTGACAGTGACTGGGTGGTGAGTGACAGTGACTGGGTGGAGGGTGAAAGTGACTTGGTGGTGGGTGACAGTGACTGGGTGGTGAGTGACAGTGACTGGGTGGTGAGTGACAGTGACTAGGTGGTTGGTGACAGTGACAGTGACTGGGTGGTGGGTGACAGTGACTGGGTGGTGAGTGACAGTGACTGGGTGGTGGGTGACAGTGACTGGGTGGTGGGTGACAGTGACTGGGTGGTGGGTGACAGTGACTGGGTGGTGGGTGACAGTGACTGGGTGGTGGGTGACAGTGGGTGGAGGGTGACAGTGACAGTGACTGGGTGGTGGGTGACAGTGGGTGGAGGGTGACAGTGACAGTGACTGGGTGGTGGGTGACAGTTTGTGGAGGGTGACAGTGACAGTGACTGGGTGGTGAGTGACAGTGACTGGGTGGTGGGTGACAGGGACAGGGTGGTGGGTGACAGTGACAGTGACTGGGTGGTGGGTGACAGTGACTGGGTGGTGAGTGACAGTGACTAGGTGGTGGGTGACAGTGACTGGGTGGTGGATGACAGTGACTGGGTGGTGGGTGACAGTGACTGGGTGGTGGGTGACAGTGACTGGGTGGTGGGTGACAGTGACTAGGTGGTGGGTGACAGTGACTGGGTGGTGGATGACAGTGACTGGGTGGTGGGTGACAGTGACTGGGTGGTGGGTGACAGTGACTGGGTGGTGGGTGACAGTGACTAGGTGGTGAGTGACAGTGACTGGGTGGTGGGTGACAGTGACAGTGACTGGGTGGTGGCTGACAGTGACTCAGTGATGGCTGACATTGACTGGGTGGTGGGTGACAGTGACTGGGTGGTGGGTGACAGTGACTAGGTGGTGAGTGACAGTGACTGGGTGGTGGGTGACAGTGACAGTGACTGGGTGGTGGCTGACATTGACTCAGTGATGGCTGACAGTGACTGGGAGGTGGGTAACAGTGACTGGGTGGTGGGTGACAGTGGGTGGAGGTTGACAGTGACAGTGATTTGGTGCTGAGTGACAGTGACTGGGTGGTGGGTGACCGTGACTGGGTGGTGGGTGACAGTGACAGGGTGGTGGGTGACAGTGACTGGGTGGTGGGTGACAGTGACTGGGTTGAGTGACTGGGTGGGGTGGGTTGAGTGGGTGACTTACATTGAACAGGGGTGGGTGCTGCTTCCTGATTCCTTGCCGCTTCCCCCCCCTGCCCCCGATGTCCCCTTGGCAGCTGCCTGGGATGGGAGGTGGGCACGGGGGGGGAGGTGCGCGGGAGGTGGGCTTGGTGAATCCACAGGGGGGTGCATGGGAGGTGGGCTCAGGGAATGCACAGGAGGTGGGCTTCGGGGGCGCATGGGAGGTGGGCTCAGGGGGCGCACGGGAGGTAGGCAGCTGGGGGTGTGGGGATGCGAGATGCCGTATCTAAAGTCCTCTCCTGCCTTAAACCTTTCTCACTGACTGCCCCACACCTCTGGAATGCCCTTCCCCTCAATACCTGACCAGCACCCTCTCTATACACCTTTAAGACCCATCTTAAGACACGCTTGCTTAAAGAAGCAAATGAGTAGCACTGTGGCTAATACTATACACATGATACATAAAGCTTGGCCCACTGCAGACGCACTTACCAGAATGCCCTCCTACTGTCTCTGTACGTTCTTCCTACCTACCAATTCGACTGTAAGCTCAAGTAGACTAGGTGGGTGAGTAAGTGACTGGGTGGGTGAGTGAGTTGAGTGAGTGACTGGTGAGTGAGTGGGTGGGTGAGTGGGTGGGTGAGTGGGTTAGTGACTGGGTGGGTTAGTGACTCGGTGGGAGAGCGGGTGTGTGGGTGAGTGCGTGCGTGGGTGGGAGAGTGCGTGCGTGGGTGGGAGAGTGGGTGCGTGGGTGAGAGAGTGGGTGCGTGGGTGGGAGAGTTGGTGCGTGGGTGGGAGAGTGACTGGGTTAGTGACTGGGTGGGTGTGACAGTGACTGGGTGGTGAGTGACAGTGACCGGGTGGCGAGTGACAGTGACTGGGTGGTGGGTGACAGTGACTGGGTGGTGGGTGACAGTGACTGGGTGGGTGACAGTGACTGGGTGGGTGACAGTGACTGGGTGGTGAGTTACAGTGACTGTGTGGTGAGTGACAGTGACTGGGTGGGTGACAGTGACTGGGTGGTGGGTGAAAGTGACAGTGACTGGGTGGTGGGTGACAGTGACTGGGTGGTGGGTGACAGTGACTGGGTGGTGGGTGACAATGACAGTGACTGGGTGGTGGGTGACAGTGACTGGGTGGTGACTGACAGTGACTGGGTGGAGGGTGAAAGTGACTTGGTGGTGGGTGGCAGTGACTGGGTGGTGAGTGACAGTGACTGGGTGGTGAGTGACAGTGACTAGGTGGTTGGTGACAGTGACAGTGACAGTGACAGGGTGGTGGGTGACAGTGACTGGGTGGTGAGTGACAGTGACTGGGTGGTGGGTGACAGTGACTGGGTGGTGGGTGACAGTGACTGGGTGGCTGGTGACAGTGACTGGGTGGTGGGTGACAGTGACTAGGTGGTGGGTGACAGTGACTGGGTGGTGGGTGACAGTGACTGGGTGGTGGGTGACAGTGACTGGGTGGTGGGTGACAGTGACTGGGTGGTGAGTGACAGTGGGTGGAGGGTGACAGTGACAGTGACTGGGTGGTGGGTGACAGTGGGTGGAGGGTGACAGTGACAGTGACTGGGTGGTGGGTGACAGTTTGTGGAGGGTGACATTGACAGTGACTGGGTGGTGAGTGACAGTGACTGGGTGGTGGGTGACAGGGTGGTGGGTGACAGTGACAGTGACTGGGTGGTGGGTGACAGTGACTGGGTGGTGAGTGACAGTGACTGGGTGGTGGGTGACAGTGACTGGGTGGTGGGTGACAGTGACTGGGTGGTGGGTGACAGTGACTAGGTGGTGGGTGACAGTGACTGGGTGGTGGATGACAGTGACTGGGTGGTGGGTGACAGTGACTGGGTGGTGGGTGACAGTGACTGGGAGGTGGGTGACAGTGACAGGGTGGTGGGTGACAGTGACTGGGTGGTGGGTGACAGTGACTAGGTGGTGAGTGACAGTGACTGGGTGGTGGGTGACAGTGACAGTGACTGGGTGGTGGGTGACAGTGACTGGGTGGTGGGTGACAGTGACTGGGTGGGTGACAGTGACTGGGTGGGTGACAGTGACTGGGTGGTGAGTTACAGTGACTGTGTGGTGAGTGACAGTGACTGGGTGGGTGACAGTGACTGGGTGGTGGGTGAAAGTGACAGTGACTGGGTGGTGGGTGACAGTGACTGGGTGGTGGGTGACAGTGACTGGGTGGTGGGTGACAATGACAGTGACTGGGTGGTGGGTGACAGTGACTGGGTGGTGACTGACAGTGACTGGGTGGAGGGTGAAAGTGACTTGGTGGTGGGTGACAGTGACTGGGTGGTGAGTGACAGTGACTGGGTGGTGAGTGACAGTGACTAGGTGGTTGGTGACAGTGACAGTGACAGTGACAGGGTGGTGGGTGACAGTGACTGGGTGGTGAGTGACAGTGACTGGGTGGTGGGTGACAGTGACTGGGTGGTGGGTGACAGTGACTGGGTGGCTGGTGACAGTGACTGGGTGGTGGGTGACAGTGACTAGGTGGTGGGTGACAGTGACTGGGTGGTGGGTGACAGTGACTGGGTGGTGGGTGACAGTGACTGGGTGGTGGGTGACAGTGACTGGGTGGTGAGTGACAGTGGGTGGAGGGTGACAGTGACAGTGACTGGGTGGTGGGTGACAGTGGGTGGAGGGTGACAGTGACAGTGACTGGGTGGTGGGTGACAGTTTGTGGAGGGTGACATTGACAGTGACTGGGTGGTGAGTGACAGTGACTGGGTGGTGGGTGACAGTGACAGGGTGGTGGGTGACAGTGACAGTGACTGGGTGGTGGGTGACAGTGACTGGGTGGTGAGTGACAGTGACTGGGTGGTGGGTGACAGTGACTGGGTGGTGGGTGACAGTGACTGGGTGGTGGGTGACAGTGACTAGGTGGTGGGTGACAGTGACTGGGTGGTGGATGACAGTGACTGGGTGGTGGGTGACAGTGACTGGGTGGTGGGTGACAGTGACTGGGAGGTGGGTGACAGTGACAGGGTGGTGGGTGACAGTGACTGGGTGGTGGGTGACAGTGACTAGGTGGTGAGTGACAGTGACTGGGTGGTGGGTGACAGTGACTGGGTGGTGGGTGACAGTGACTGGGTGGTGAGTGACAGTGGGTGGAGGGTGACAGTGACAGTGACTGGGTGGTGGGTGACAGTGGGTGGAGGGTGACAGTGACAGTGACTGGGTGGTGGGTGACAGTTTGTGGAGGGTGACATTGACAGTGACTGGGTGGTGAGTGACAGTGACTGGGTGGTGGGTGACAGTGACAGGGTGGTGGGTGACAGTGACAGTGACTGGGTGGTGGGTGACAGTGACTGGGTGGTGAGTGACAGTGACTGGGTGGTGGGTGACAGTGACTGGGTGGTGGGTGACAGTGACTGGGTGGTGGGTGACAGTGACTAGGTGGTGGGTGACAGTGACTGGGTGGTGGATGACAGTGACTGGGTGGTGGGTGACAGTGACTGGGTGGTGGGTGACAGTGACTGGGAGGTGGGTGACAGTGACAGGGTGGTGGGTGACAGTGACTGGGTGGTGGGTGACAGTGACTAGGTGGTGAGTGACAGTGACTGGGTGGTGGGTGACAGTGACAGTGACTGGGTGGTGGGTGACAGTGACTGGGTGGTGGGTGACAGTGACTGGGTGGGTGACAGTGACTGGGTGGGTGACAGTGACTGGGTGGTGAGTTACAGTGACTGTGTGGTGAGTGACAGTGACTGGGTGGGTGACAGTGACTGGGTGGTGGGTGAAAGTGACAGTGACTGGGTGGTGGGTGACAGTGACTGGGTGGTGGGTGACAGTGACTGGGTGGTGGGTGACAATGACAGTGACTGGGTGGTGGGTGACAGTGACTGGGTGGTGACTGACAGTGACTGGGTGGAGGGTGAAAGTGACTTGGTGGTGGGTGACAGTGACTGGGTGGTGAGTGACAGTGACTGGGTGGTGAGTGACAGTGACTAGGTGGTTGGTGACAGTGACAGTGACAGTGACAGGGTGGTGGGTGACAGTGACTGGGTGGTGAGTGACAGTGACTGGGTGGTGGGTGACAGTGACTGGGTGGTGGGTGACAGTGACTGGGTGGCTGGTGACAGTGACTGGGTGGTGGGTGACAGTGACTAGGTGGTGGGTGACAGTGACTGGGTGGTGGGTGACAGTGACTGGGTGGTGGGTGACAGTGACTGGGTGGTGGGTGACAGTGACTGGAGGGTGACAGTGACAGTGACTGGGTGGTGGGTGACAGTGGGTGGAGGGTGACAGTGACAGTGACTGGGTGGTGGGTGACAGTTTGTGGAGGGTGACATTGACAGTGACTGGGTGGTGAGTGACAGTGACTGGGTGGTGGGTGACAGTGACAGGGTGGTGGGTGACAGTGACAGTGACTGGGTGGTGGGTGACAGTGACTGGGTGGTGAGTGACAGTGACTGGGTGGTGGGTGACAGTGACTGGGTGGTGGGTGACAGTGACTGGGTGGTGGGTGACAGTGACTAGGTGGTGGGTGACAGTGACTGGGTGGTGGATGACAGTGACTGGGTGGTGGGTGACAGTGACTGGGTGGTGGGTGACAGTGACTGGGAGGTGGGTGACAGTGACAGGGTGGTGGGTGACAGTGACTGGGTGGTGGGTGACAGTGACTAGGTGGTGAGTGACAGTGACTGGGTGGTGGGTGACAGTGACAGTGACTGGGTGGTGGCTGACAGTGACTCAGTGATGGCTGACATTGACTGGGTGGTGGGTGACAGTGACTGGGTGGTGGGTGACAGTGACTAGGCGGTGAGTGACAGTGACTGGGTGGTGGGTGACAGTGACAGTGACTGGGTGGTGGCTGACATTGACTCAGTGATGGCTGACAGTGACTGGGTGGTGGGTGACAGTGACTGGGTGGTGGGTGACAGTGGGTGGAGGTTGACAGTGACAGTGATTTGGTGCTGAGTGACAGTGACTGGGTGGTGGGTGACCGTGACTGGGTGGTGGGTGACAGTGACAGGGTGGTGGGTGACAGTGACTGGGTGGTGGGTGACAGTGACTGGGTTGAGTGACTGGGTGGGGTGGGTTTAGTGGGTGACTTACATTGAACAGGGGTGGGTGCTGCTTCCTGATTCCTTGCCACTTCCCCCCCCTGCCCCCGATGTCCCCTTGGCAGCTGCCCGGGATGGGAGGTGGGCACGGGGGGGAGGTGCGCGGGTGGTGGGCTTGGTGAATCCACAGGGGGGTGCATGGGAGGTGGGCTCAGGGAATGCACAGGAGGTGGGCTTGGGGGGCGCATGGGAGGTGGGCTCAGGGGGCGCACGGGAGGTAGGCAGCTGGGGGTGTGGGGATGCGAGATGCCGTATCTAAAGTCCTCTCCCGCCTTAAACCTTTCTCACTGACTGCCCCGCACCTCTGGAATGCCCTTCCCCTCAATACCTGACCAGCACCCTCTCTATACACCTTTAAGACCCATCTTAAGACACACTTGCTTAAAGAAGCAAATGAGTAGCACTGTGGCTAATACTATACACATGATACATAAAGCTTGGCCCCCTGCAGACGCACTTACCAGAATGCCCTCCTACTGTCTCTGTACGTTCTTCCTACCTACCAATTCGACTGTAAGCTCAAGTAGACTAGGTGGGTGAGTAAGTGACTGGGTGGGTGAGTGAGTTGAGTGAGTGACTGGGTGAGTGAGTGGGTGGGTGAGTGGGTGAGTGAGTGGGTTAGTGACTGCGTGGGTTAGTGACTGGCTGGGTTAGCGACTCGGTGGGAGAGCGGGTGTGTGGGTGAGTGCGTGCGTGGGTGGGAGAGTGCGTGCGTGGGTGGGAGAGTGGGTGCGTGGGTGGGAGAGTGGGTGCGTGGTTGGGAGAGTTGGTGCGTGGGTGGGAATGTGAGCGCATGGGTGGGAGAGTGAGTGGGTGGGAGAGTGAGTGTGTGGGTGGGAGAGTGACTGGGTTAGTGACTGGGTGGGTGTGACAGTGACTGGGTGGTGAGTGACAGTGACCGGGTGGCGAGTGACAGTGACTGGGTGGTGGGTGACAGTGACTGGGTGGTGGGTGACAGTGACTGGGTGGGTGACAGTGACTGGGTGGGTGACAGTGACTGGGTGGGTGACAGTGACTGGGTGGTGAGTTACAGTGACTGTGTGGTGAGTGACAGTGACTGGGTGGGTGACAGTGACTGGGTGGTGGGTGAAAGTGACAGTGACTGGGTGGTGATTGACAGTGACTGGGTGGTGGGTGACAGTGACTGGGTGGTGGGTGACAGTGACTGGGTGGTGGGTGACAATGACAGTGACTGGGTGGTGGGTGACAGTGACTGGGTGGTGAGTGACAGTGACTGGGTGGAGGGTGAAAGTGACTGGGTGGTGGGTGACAGTGACTGGGTGGTGAGTGACAGTGACTGGGTGGTGAGTGACAGTGACTAGGTGGTTGGTGACAGTGACAGTGACAGTGACTGGGTGGTGGGTGACAGTGACAGGGTGGTGGGTGACAGTAACAGGGTGGTGGGTGACAGTGACAGTGACTGGGTGGTGGGTGACAGTGACTGGGTGGTGAGTGACAGTGACTGGGTGGTGGGTGACAGTGACTGGGTGGTGGTGACAGTGACTGGGTGGTTGGTGACAGTGACTAGGTGGTGGGTGACAGTGACTGGGTGGTGGATGACAGTGACTGGGTGGTGGGTGACAGTGACTGGGTGGTGGGTGACAGTGACTGGGTGGTGGGTGACAGTGACAGGGTGGTGGGTGACAGTGACTGGGCAGTGGGTGATAGTGGGTGGAGGGTGACAGTGAAAGTGACTGGGTGGTGGGTGACAGTGGGTGGAGGGTGACTGTGACAGTGACTGGGTGGTGAGTGACAGTGACTGGGTGGTGGGTGACAGTGACTGGGTGGTGGGTGATAGTGACAGTGACAGGGTGGTGGGTGACAGTGACTGGGTGATGGGTTAAAGTGACTGAGTGGTGGGTGACAGTGACAGGGTGGTGGGTGACAGTGACTGAGTGGTGGGTGAAAGTGACAGGGTGGTGGGTGACAGTGAATGGGTGGTGGGTGATAGTGACAGTGACAGGGTGGTGGGTGACAGTGACTGGGTGATGGGTTAAAGTGACTGAGTGGTGGGTGACAGTGACAGGGTGGTGGGTGACAGTGACTGAGTGGTGGGTGAAAGTGACAGGGTGGTGGGTGACAGTGACTGGGTGGTGGGTGATAGTGACAGTGACAGGGTGGTGGTGACAGTGACTGGGTGGTGGGTTAAAGTGACTGAGTGGTGGGTGACAGTGACAGGGTGGTGGATGACAGTGACTGGGTGGTGGGTGACAGTGACTGGGTGGTGGGTGACAGTGACTGGGTGGTGGGTGTGACGGTAACTTTGTGACAGGCTATAATAATACACCAAAAATACCTGGATTGAACTGAACGAGGCTTAGATATGATAAAATATAATTTATTCCTTGAAAAAGGTGAACACACGAGATATACAAATAACAAACAAAATATGACACTTACTTAAGATGGAATGATGAAGCAGTCATAATTCTGGACTGGCAGTTCATACAGCAATCTTCAAAATCACCAAGACACGAAAGACAATAGCCATAGGCTGAACCTGGTTCTTATACAATGATATCCCATTGAACACAACCTAAACCCAGCCCCTCTCATAAATCAGTAGTGAGGTTGACAGTTTTCCCCAGAGTAAAACTCCTCCCACCCAAGGACGTTTAAAACTGCTTTTCCTATCTAAATAACTTCATAACTTCAGTTCAGTAGAACTTACTGGCACGCGAGAATATTAATACATTCCGGCACGCATGACGCTCCCAATAAGACTAAATATTACTGTGTAATATTAAAATTAAGAGAGATATTAATATCTGTCTCTTAGTACCTGCTAGACATCATGTGTCTGTAATCCTTATGTGCGAATCAGTCCCACGAATACACATATGTAGCTTTTAGCACGTTCAGCCGAGGACATCTCATAATATTCTTATATTTAATAAGTCACGCATTCTGATATCTCCTTGGGTAACCGCACCCCTGGCCCCCATAACTCCTGGTCAATAAATCCTTTGAAGCAGGGACTTGTGTGTAGAGAACATTTGTCACAGGTGCTAGATTTCACACCCAATGCTCCAGACATGGGCCTAGCTGTCAATACCAGCAATATACCCTTGGTCTGCCAATTAGGTATTAACATGCTGTAGACTAAACCCCCTCTGTACTTTTCACACTCAACTTCAATCAAGCCTTTTGAAGCGCAGATATTTCTGAAAAGACACCACACATATTTGTATTTTCCTAAACTGTAGCTCATTAACCCCTTAAGCCCCAGTGTGTGTGTGGTGCAGACACTGGCACAGAAACAATGCATTTATACAGGGTAATAAACAGTTGGATGGCTGAAGCAAGGCAAAAACACATTACTGGACCCCAGTCCAGTTAACCCCTTGCATCCCAAGTGATAGTTGAGGGTGGCCAATTGGGGTGTAACCCCTTTTATCCAGGGCCAAATCCTCTCTCTCATGACAGTGGGTGACAGTGACTGGGTGGTGGGTAACAGTGACTGGGTGGTGGGTGACAGTGGGTGGAGGTTCACAGTGACAGTGACTGGGTGGTGAGTGACAGTGACTGGGTGGTGGGTGACAGTGACTGGGTGGTGGGTGATAGTGACAGTGACAGGGTGGTGGGTGACAGTGACAGGGTGGTAGGTAACAGTGACTGGGTGGTGGGTGACAGTGACAGTGACTGGGTGGTGGGTGACAGTGGGTGGAGGGTGACAGTGACAGTGACTGGGTGGTGAGTGACAGTGACTGGGTGGTGGGTGACAGTGACTGGGTAGTTGGTGACAGTGACTGAGTGGTGGGTGACAGTGACTGGGTGGTGGGTGACAGTGACTAGCTGGTGAGTGACAGTGACTGGGTGGTGGGTGAGAGTGACAGTGACTGGGTGGTGGCTGACAGTGACTCAGTGATGGCTGACAATGACTGGGTGGTGGGTGACAGTGACTGGGTGGTGGGTGACAGTGGGTGGAGGTTGACAGTGATTTGGTGGTGAGTGACAGTGACTGGGTGGTGGGTGACAGTGACTGGGTGGTGGGTGATAGTGACAGTGACAGGGTGGTGGGTGACAGTGACTGGGTGATGGGTTAAAGTGACTGAGTGGTGGGTGACAGTGACAGGGTGGTGGGTGACAGTGACTGAGTGGTGGGTGAAAGTGACAGGGTGGTGGGTGACAGTGACTAGGTGGTGGGTGATAGTGACAGTGACAGGGTGGTGGGTGATAGTGACTGGGTGGTGGGTTAAAGTGACTGTGTGGTGGGTGACAGTGACAGGGTGGTGGGTGACAGTGACTGGGTGGTGGGTGACAGTGACTGGGTGGTGGGTGACAGTGACTGGGTGGTGGGTGTGACGGAAACTTTGTGACAAGCTATAATAATACACCAAAAATACCTGGGTTGAACTGAACGAGGCTTAGATATGATAAAATATAATTTATTCCTTGAAAAAGGTGAACACACGAGATATACAAATAACAAACAAAATATGACACTTACTTAAGATGGAATGATGAAGCAGTCATAATTCTGGACTGGCAGTTCATACAGCAATCTTCAAAATCACCAAGACATGAAAGACAATAGCCATAGGCTGAACCTGGTTCTTATACAATGATTTCCCATTGAACACAACCTAAACCCAGCCCCTCTCATAAATCAGTAGTGAGGTTGACAGTTTTCCCCAGAGTAAAACTCCTCCCACCCAAGGACGTTTAAAACTGCTTTTCCTATCTAAATAACTTCATAACTTCAGTTCAGTAGAACTTACTGGCACGCGAGAATATTAATACATTCCGGCACGCATGACGCTCCCAATAAGACTAAATATTACTGTGTAATATTAAAATTAAGAGAGATATTAATATCTGTCTCTTAGTACCTGCTAGATATCATGTGTCTGTAATCCTTATGTGCGAATCAGTCCCACGAATACACATATGTAGCTTTTAGCACGTTCAGCCGAGGACATCTCATAATATTCTTATATTTAATAAGTCACGCATTCTGATATCTCCTTGGGTAACCGCACCCCTGGCCCCCATAACTCCTGGTCAATAAATCCTTTGAAGCAGGGACTTGTGTGTAGAGAACATTTGTCACAGGTGCTAGATTTCACACCCAATGCTCCAGACATGGGCCTAGCTGTCAATACCAGCAATATACCCTTGGTCTGCCAATTAGGTATTAACATACTGTAGACTAAACCCCCTCTGTACTTTTCACACTCAACTTCAATCAAGCCTTTTGAAGCGCAGATATTTCTGAAAAGACACCACACATATTTGTATTTTCCTAAACTGTAGCTCATTAACCCCTTAAGCCCCAGTGTGTGTGTGGTGCAGACACTGGCACAGAAACAATGCATTTATACAGGGTAATAAACAGTTGGATGGCTGAAGCAAGGCAAAAACACATTACTGGACCCCAGTCCAGTTAACCCCTTGCATCCCAAGTGATAGTTGAGGGTGGCCAAATGGGGTGTAACCCCTTTTATCCCGGGCCAAATCCTCTCTCTCATGACAGTGGGTGACAGTGACTGGGTGGTGGGTAACAGTGACTGGGTGGTGGGTGACAGTGGGTGGAGGTTCACAGTGACAGTGACTGGGTGGTGAGTGACAGTGACTGGGTGGTGGGTGACAGTGACTGGGTGGTGGGTGATAGTGACAGTGACAGGGTGGTGGGTGACAGTGACAGGGTGGTGGGTAACAGTGACTGGGTGGTGGGTGACAGTGACAGTGACTGGGTGGTGGGTGACAGTGGGTGGAGGGTGACAGTGACAGTGACTGGGTGGTGAGTGACAGTGACTGGGTGGTGGGTGACAGTGACTGGGTAGTTGGTGACAGTGACTGAGTGGTGGGTGACAGTGACTGGGTGGTGGGTGACAGTGACTAGCTGGTGAGTGACAGTGACTGGGTGGTGGGTGACAGTGACAGTGACTGGGTGGTGGCTGACAGTGACTGGGTGGTGGGTGACAGTGACTGGGTGGTGGGTGACAGTGGGTGGAGGTTGACAGTGACAGTGATTTGGTGGTGAGTGACAGTGACTGGGTGGTGGGTGACAGTGACTGGGTGGTGGGTGATAGTGACAGTGACAGGGTGGTGGGTGACAGTGACTGGGTGATGGGTTAAAGTGACTGAGTGGTGGGTGACAGTGACAGGGTGGTGGGTGACAGTGACTGAGTGGTGGGTGAAAGTGACAGGGTGGTGGGTGACAGTGACTAGGTGGTGGGTGATAGTGACAGTGACAGGGTGGTGGGTGACAGTAACTGGGTGGTGGGTTAAAGTGACTGTGTGGTGGGTGACAGTGACAGGGTGGTGGGTGACAGTGACTGGGTGGTGGGTGACAGTGACTGGGTGGTGGGTGACAGTGACTGGGTGGTGGGTGTGACGGAAACTTTGTGACAAGCTATAATAATACACCAAAAATACCTGGGTTGAACTGAACGAGGCTTAGATATGATAAAATATAATTTATTCCTTGAAAAAGGTGAACACACGAGATATACAAATAACAAACAAAATATGACACTTACTTAAGATGGAATTATGAAGCAGTCATAATTCTGGACTGGCAGTTCATACAGCAATCTTCAAAATCACCAAGACATGAAAGACAATAGCCATAGGCTGAACCTGGTTCTTATACAATGATTTCCCATTGAACACAACCTAAACCCAGCCCCTCTCATAAATCAGTAGTGAGGTTGACAGTTTTCCCCAGAGTAAAACTCCTCCCACCCAAGGACGTTTAAAACTGCTTTTCCTATCTAAATAACTTCATAACTTCAGTTCAGTAGAACTTACTGGCACGCGAGAATATTAATACATTCCGGCACGCATGACGCTCCCAATAAGACTAAATATTACTGTGTAATATTAAAATTAAGAGAGATATTAATATCTGTCTCTTAGTACCTGCTAGACATCATGTGTCTGTAATCCTTATGTGCGAATCAGTCCCACGAATACACATATGTAGCTTTTAGCACGTTCAGCCGAGGACATCTCATAATATTCTTATATTTAATAAGTCACGCATTCTGATATCTCCTTGGGTAACCGCACCCCTGGCCCCCATAACTCCTGGTCAATAAATCCTTTGAAGCAGGGACTTGTGTGTAGAGAACATTTGTCACAGGTGCTAGATTTCACACCCAATGCTCCAGACATGGGCCTAGCTGTCAATACCAGCAATATACCCTTGGTCTGCCAATTAGGTATTAACATACTGTAGACTAAACCCCCTCTGTACTTTTCACACTCAACTTCAATCAAGCCTTTTGAAGCGCAGATATTTCTGAAAAGACACCACACATATTTGTATTTTCCTAAACTGTAGCTCATTAACCCCTTAAGCCCCAGTGTGTGTGTGGTGCAGACACTGGCACAGAAACAATGCATTTATACAGGGTAATAAACAGTTGGATGGCTGAAGCAAGGCAAAAACACATTACTGGACCCCAGTCCAGTTAACCCCTTGCATCCCAAGTGATAGTTGAGGGTGGCCAAATGGGGTGTAACCCCTTTTATCCCGGGCCAAATCCTCTCTCTCATGACAGTGGGTGACAGTGACTGGGTGGTGGGTAACAGTGACTGGGTGGTGGGTGACAGTGGGTGGAGGTTCACAGTGACAGTGACTGGGTGGTGAGTGACAGTGACTGGGTGGTGGGTGACAGTGACTGGGTGGTGGGTGATAGTGACAGTGACAGGGTGGTGGGTGACAGTGACAGGGTGGTGGGTAACAGTGACTGGGTGGTGGGTGACAGTGACAGTGACTGGGTGGTGGGTGACAGTGGGTGGAGGGTGACAGTGACAGTGACTGGGTGGTGAGTGACAGTGACTGGGTGGTGGGTGACAGTGACTGGGTAGTTGGTGACAGTGACTGAGTGGTGGGTGACAGTGACTGGGTGGTGGGTGACAGTGACTAGCTGGTGAGTGACAGTGACTGGGTGGTGGGTGACAGTGACAGTGACTGGGTGGTGGCTGACAGTGACTCAGTGATGGCTGACAGTGACTGGGTGGTGGGTGACAGTGACTGGGTGGTGGGTGACAGTGGGTGGAGGTTGACAGTGACAGTGATTTGGTGGTGAGTGACAGTGACTGGGTGGTGGGTGACAGTGACTGGGTGGTGGGTGATAGTGACAGTGACAGGGTGGTGGGTGACAGTGACTGGGTGATGGGTTAAAGTGACTGAGTGGTGGGTGACAGTGACAGGGTGGTGGGTGACAGTGACTGAGTGGTGGGTGAAAGTGACAGGGTGGTGGGTGACAGTGACTAGGTGGTGGGTGATAGTGACAGTGACAGGGTGGTGGGTGACAGTGACTGGGTGGTGGGTTAAAGTGACTGTGTGGTGGGTGACAGTGACAGGGTGGTGGGTGACAGTGACTGGGTGGTGGGTGACAGTGACTGGGTGGTGGGTGTGACGGAAACTTTGTGACAAGCTATAATAATACACCAAAAATACCTGGGTTGAACTGAACGAGGCTTAGATATGATAAAATATAATTTATTCCTTGAAAAAGGTGAACACACGAGATATACAAATAACAAACAAAATATGACACTTACTTAAGATGGAATGATGAAGCAGTCATAATTCTGGACTGGCAGTTCATACAGCAATCTTCAAAATCACCAAGACATGAAAGACAATAGCCATAGGCTGAACCTGGTTCTTATACAATGATATCCCATTGAACACAACCTAAACCCAGCCCCTCTCATAAATCAGTAGTGAGGTTGACAGTTTTCCCCAGAGTAAAACTCCTCCCACCCAAGGACGTTTAAAACTGCTTTTCCTATCTAAATAACTTCATAACTTCAGTTCAGTAGAACTTACTGGCACGCGAGAATATTAATACATTCCGGCACGCATGACGCTCCCAATAAGACTAAATATTACTGTGTAATATTAAAATTAAGAGAGATATTAATATCTGTCTCTTAGTACCTGCTAGACATCATGTGTCTGTAATCCTTATGTGCGAATCAGTCCCACGAATACACATATGTAGCTTTTAGCACGTTCAGCCGAGGACATCTCATAATATTCTTATATTTAATAAGTCACGCATTCTGATATCTCCTTGGGTAACCGCACCCCTGGCCCCCATAACTCCTGGTCAATAAATCCTTTGAAGCAGGGACTTGTGTGTAGAGAACATTTGTCACAGGTGCTAGATTTCACACCCAATGCTCCAGACATGGGCCTAGCTGTCAATACCAGCAATATACCCTTGGTCTGCCAATTAGGTATTAACATACTGTAGACTAAACCCCCTCTGTACTTTTCACACTCAACTTCAATCAAGCCTTTTGAAGCGCAGATATTTCTGAAAAGACACCACACATATTTGTATTTTCCTAAACTGTAGCTCATTAACCCCTTAAGCCCCAGTGTGTGTGTGGTGCAGACACTGGCACAGAAACAATGCATTTATACAGGGTAATAAACAGTTGGATGGCTGAAGCAAGGCAAAAACACATTACTGGACCCCAGTCCAGTTAACCCCTTGCATCCCAAGTGATAGTTGAGGGTGGCCAAATGGGGTGTAACCCCTTTTATCCCGGGCCAAATCCTCTCTCTCATGACAGTGGGTGACAGTGACTGGGTGGTGGGTAACAGTGACTGGGTGGTGGGTGACAGTGGGTGGAGGTTCACAGTGACAGTGACTGGGTGGTGAGTGACAGTGACTGGGTGGTGGGTGACAGTGACTGGGTGGTGGGTGATAGTGACAGTGACAGGGTGGTGGGTGACAGTGACAGGGTGGTGGGTGACAGTGACTGGGTATTTGGTGACAGTGACTGAGTGGTGGGTGACAGTGACTGGGTGGTGGGTGACAGTGACTGGGTGGTGGGTGACAGTGACAGGGTGGTGGGTGACAGTGACTGGGTGGTGGGTGACAGTGACTGGGTTGAGTAACTGGGTGGGGTGGGTTGAGTGGGTGACTTACATTGAACAGGGGTGTGTGCTGCTTCCTGATTCCTTGCCGCTTCCCTCCCCTGCCCTTGATGTCCCCTTGGCAGCTGCTTAGGGATGGGAGGTGGGCACGGGGAGGGGTGTGCGGGAGGTGGGCTCACTGAATGCACAGGGGGGTGCATGGGAGGTGGGCTCAGGGAATGCACAGGAGGTGGGCTTGGGGGGCGCATGGGAGGTGGGCTCAGGTGGCGCACGGGAGATGGGCAGCTGGGGGTGTGGGGATGCGAGATGCAGGGCGGCTGCAGCATCCTCCGCGGCTGCTGCTGGGTTGCCGCGCGGGAAGTGAGCTCTGGGGGTGGGTTGCGAGGCTGGCAGGCGGCTGCAGCATCCCCCGCGGCTGCTGCATGGGGCAGGAGGTGCACACGGGGGATGCAGGGTTGGGGGGGGGATCGAGGAAGTGAGTGGTGGGAGTGGTCCGGTCCAGGCCCACAGGTAGGGCCCAAAGGCAGCAGGCAGGACACCCTGCGGGACCTCGGCTCTGCGCATACGCAATCGCCGCCATGTTTTCTTTTACTTTTTTTTTTTTAAAAATATAATGGCCAGGGCAGCGGCCGGGCCCCCTGACTTACGGGGGCCCGGGACGCCCATACCTTTTGTCCCCCCCTGTTGGTGGCCCTGCCGGTAGATAATGGAGTTAATGACTGTAAATGAGCAGTCTTGGCTTGTTCTCTACCTATGTGGACAACTCACCCTATAGCCTAATGTACGGATATATGCACTTGTTTTTAAAGTCCCTTGAAAATTACTTTGAAGTTACTCACAGTTTAATGCTTGTCCTGAACAGGTGCGTGCTTCACATTGGTAACGTCATGAAGGAAATCCAAAAGGGTGGAGAAAGCGGAGCAACAGCATGCAAAAAATGAAGGAGCTACGATACAAAAGCTACATTAAATACAGCCTTATTAATGAGGTGACTGCATGGCTTGAGCAGGGTGGATCACTATAATGCGTTTCACACGTTTTGGCGCATTTTCAAAGAGTGTATAACTCAATTGAAGACGGAAGTTTAAATAACTTGCCACCAGCCAGAAGGAGGATGAAGTCCAAGTTATTCACAGCACATACAGTATGATAAACTAAAAACAAAATAGTCTGAATATAAATAAAAACAACAATAGAACCTGCCAATGGAATCAGATAATCTAAGTACAGTATTTAACTTACTCTTTTAATGAATGCTCCAATGACAAATTGGTGAAAAACCAAAAACTGCCTATAAGATTAATTACAGCACATATTGAGAAAGACATATAGTGAATAGGATGACTCAATACTACAGGCCAATCTCACTTCTCCCAATTCTATCCAAAGTTATGGAAAAATGTGTCCACTCCCAATTAAGCGAGTTCTACACCAAGACAAATTTCCCTAGCCAATTCCAGTCTGGGTTTCGTCCCAAACACTCCACCGTAACTACCCTGCTAAAAGTTTGCAATGAAATCCAGTGTGGAATGGAACGGGGACAACTCACTGGTGCAGTATTCCTAGATTTTGCAAAGGCTTTTGACACAGTTGATCATGCTATCCTGCTTAACAAACTCCAGAGCTCTGGAATAGGGAAACATGCTTTAAACTGGTTTCAGTCCTACCTATCAGGAAGATCCCAACATGTGTCCATCTCAGGCTCTAACTCCAACCCCCTGGATATCACCTGTGGTGTCCCGCAAGGCTCTGTTCTGGGGCCCCTACTCTTCTCAGTGTTCATTAATGATCTTCCCACAGCTTGTAAGGAAGCCTCAATACACATGTATGCAGATGACACAATCCTGTATGCACACAACCATAGCCTCTCTGACCTTCAACACATACTTCAGTCTGACTTTTTGAGACTCGAAAACTGGATTTCCCAAAACAAACTGTTTTTAAACACTGACAAGACTGTAACAATGGTATTTGGGACCAAGACTAAATTTGTAAAGCTTCCAGTGACTGAGCTCCTGATTAGAACCAACGCTAAAACCACCCTAACACCTGTCACTAGTTTTAAATACCTGGGCTTATGGTTTGACTCCCACTTAACATTCGGGATGCACATTGATACCCTGACAACCAAGACCTATGCCAAACTAGGGGTACTTTACAGGAACAAATCCTCCCTAAGTCTCCTGGTCAGAAAGCGTATTGCACAGCAGATGCTAATGCCAATTATTGACTATGGAGACATAGTATATGGCTCGGCTCCTCAAACCCACCTTAGCAAACTTGACACCCTCTACAATTCAATTTGTCGTTTTGTTCTCCAATGCAACTACAACACACATCACTGCGAAATGCTCAAAGAACTAGATTGGTCATCACTAGAGTCTAGGCGCAAAGTTCACCTTTCCTGTCTCACCCTCAAATACTTTCTGGGCAAGCTACCCAGCTACCTGAACAAGCTCCTCACCCCTACCACATGCAGTACCTATCACCTGAGATCAGACTCTAAAAGACTATTCATGGTCCCAAGACTCAACAAAGTATCCGGACGTTCCTCCTTCTCCTTCCGTGCACCCCAAAACTGGAACAACCTACCAGAGACTCTCATATCCACCACCAGCTTAAGTTCTTTCAAATCTAAGGCTGTCTCACACTTTAATCTGGTCTGTAACTGTTTCATACGCTCATAATATATATTTTCTTTAACTGTGCATGCAATGTCTTGTATATAAATGTATACCTTGTTCATTTATGTAACTGTATTTGTAACCATGTATTATTTGTTTTACTCTGTGCCCAGGACATACTTGAAAACGAGAGGTAACTCTCAATGTATTACTTCCTGGTAAAATATTTTATAAATAAATAAATAAATAAATAATACTCAATAGGAATGGATTCAAATGATCCAATACTAACATAATAGAATATGCTTATGTAGGTATATATTATATATTCATATATTATCAGAAAAAAACAGAACACATATGTGTATATCTATATATATCCATAATAATTGAAAATCAACCCTCTTACCTCCAAATCAAGCCACTAACATCCAAAACAGCTGAGACCTCTGTTCCAAGAGATATATATTGGTGTTCCATTGTGTATTTTTGTCATATTGGATGTAGCTCTGGGCTCCCTTTGTGTTTTGTTTTTTGTAGTATACAGTGCCATGCCCAGTAGCACTCCTTTTGACACACACACAAACACACACACACACACATATATATATATACAGGCAGTCCTCGTTTTACAACGCTTCATTTTACAACGAATGGCTTATCCAACGCTATGCAATGCATACCTATGTTCATTTTTACAACGCCAAAACGGCTTATCCAACGCTCTTACGACGCTTTGCAAAGTTGTTTATGTGGATATAATATATATATTATACTATATTATACTATATAATATATTATATTTTTATATTATATTATATATTATATTATATTATACAGTATATATAATACAGTATATGCACTATATAATTTATGTGTGTGCTGCATATCTTATTGTCTGCGTAAAATATTTAGTATATTTTAGCATTAAAAATGCCTTCAGGAACGGAACCTTTCATTTAAACAGTGTTCTTATGGGAAAACGCGTTTCGCTTTACAACGTTTCGCTATCCAACGCCATTTTGAGTAACGCATTTTGTCGGATAACCGAGGACTGACTATATATATAGTGGTAATTTTGGGGGTTTATATGAGTTTACTGGGTATCTGTGTATTTATTAGCATGTAGAATGTGCCAGGTTTTGGGTTAGCTGGTATCCTGTCCAGAATTTGTTCACATGTGTGGATTGGGAGTGTTTTAATGATCCTGTTCAGTTCTCTCATTTTTTTTTTTTTTTTGGATCCTCCTGTAGTTTGGTGTAATACTGTGCATCAGAGAGTTGTCTGTGCGCTTCCCGCAGGTAGTCTGTGGTGTACATTATGACCACTGCTCTTCCCTTGTCCGCAGCTTTGATTGTTATGTTGTGGTTGGCCTTTAGCGATTCTATGGCTCTCCTCTCAATCAGTGAACAATTAAAGCTTTGTGGTGTGCTACAGTATGTTCTTCATTTTCATTTTTAAACACAAGCACTTGCTATATATAACCTTTAAAAGGCAAGAATCCTTACTGGTTTTCATATCTTTGGTTATAGCACATGCAGTGGAACCTCTCCACGTTCCCAACTCAAACTCTTTGAAAAAAATGTATATTTACAAGCCAATCAGGAAAAGCAGTGTCTCCATGTCAGTCTCCAATGGTGACTGCCCCTCTGGCAAGGAAGTTGCTATTGACCATTTTTGCGCAACCCAAGGAGTGCAACTATAAAAATATGAGTATATATGGTGGATATCCATAGTAATGAATAGTACAGTCATATACCAGGAGGTTCCCTTGTTTGGATTTGATTAAACATCCCAAACTAATGTTAGTGCAGATTGTTCTTTTTTCTGGTGCCAGGTGGCATCCCTACTAGGACCAAAACTCATTATGGCTTGCACCCACACTCACAGACAGTTACGTAAACATTTTCAGGAACACCTGTGGTGGTAGTTGTGACTGTGGTGGTGTCAAATGTAATGGTTTCCCTTTATCAGAAGTTGTCTTATAACCTGGAGCCATGGGACTCACTGTTGTGTGATCTCTGTCAACAAGCAGCTGATTGCAAATTGCATTGATTGCCCTTGTACTGCATATTGAGCCGCACTAAATGAGAAGTGCTAGCCTGTCCATAAAAGGTTAGAAAGTCTGATTTTGTAAGAAGAAGAAAAAACATTGCATACCTCAGACAAAATGATGGCCTGTATTGTTGTACATGCTTGTCCCTATCCGCAGAGAACGCTGGACCCTTTCCATACAGAAATGTAATGTGGCCTGTCAATAACATTGTAACACTTATTTATGCATTTTAAATATATTACCACTGAATTATTTATCTCAATCAGAAATAATTGCTTCACTGTAAGAAACAAAGAAGCAACAGCATTTGGGGGCATAATGAACAGGTCCGATTATAAATGAAATCATTGTCTTTTATTGTGATGGTAGAGTGAAAAATAACCTCTCAGCGACATACAATAGGTTGCTATGTATCAAGGCAATATTGAACTGTTTTCTCACGATCCAGGGGGAGCATGGGGGATAAAAACACACAAAAATGAAACAATCTAAGTGCAGATGTACAAAATAAAAGGGAATAATCCCTGGTGAATCTTGGCTCCTATGTACAGCCTACTCACCGGAAGGTAACGGTTTTCAAGCAGAAATGACAGTGGGTGGACTGTGGGCATCAGTATTGCAGAACAGCTTCTTCACTTGGGGAATACGACCTCAGTAAGAAGAAAGAGTACGCACATAGCACAGATCAGATAATTCAAACAATTTATAAAACTCTTAAAAATGCACACTTACAGTGTTGCCAAATAAAAACAGCATGTAAGCTACAAATAGCTTTAGTGTGACCACTGGGAGATAAATGCCGCCTCTCACCGCACCGACTCCGACGGGAACTTCGGCTGGACCCCACGTGGGTATGTTGGAGACGCCGGTCCCCGGATGTTGACGTCGCTTCCGGCTCGGCTGTTGCGGTGTATACAGGGGCTTCTTCCTCCACAGTCACGTCACGAATGGGCGGTACCACTCTACGCATTTCGCCAATCGGTGATTCGGCTTCCTCAAGGCAATATTGACGCAATGTTTGTTCTTAGGCGGGGGCCATGGTGCCTTCGCCCATGCATGCGGAGGCTGTGAGGTAAGCGGGTGCTTTCCATGGCCATGGTGGACGGGCCGTGGAGGGCGTTCCTAGGGGCGTCACGGAGCAGGTTCGCCCTCATTGGGCGAACTGCTCACGTGACCAGCCTGTCGCACCAAGAAATCAGTTTGAACGGATTTGTTGCGCAACGCGCGCCCCCTCCCGCGCGCATGCGCCCACAGGCCACATGGACGTCAACATTGCCTTAAGGCAGTCTGTTCGCTCAGCGTGTGGATGCCTCTGCACGGTCTGCGGTACCATCGCCCCAGCCTTGGGCATTTCATTGGTTGGTGAAACACAGTTTCGTGAGAGATGCAAGATGGAATTTTTTTTTTTTTTTTTAAATCATTTTTGCACTCAAATTGCCTTTATATATCACCCGCAATTTGTTTGTTTTACAGGCAGGTAATTTGCATTACATTACCTTTAAAGTTACAGTACGTGCTGTAGGGTGCCTCTGGCGGATAATCCCCCAGTTTAATTTCTTCAGTATAAATGCTACATGTTTGCAGCCATAAGTGAATGCTGACAAATCCTGATATCAAGAGAACAGCAAAGCAAAAAATAAAGCAGCAACTGAGGTGGTGAGATGCTGCAGTTAGGGTTCAAATAGAATATAATATAATGGTGAAGTAAAATAAGAAGCGATACTATAATAATGAGACAATCATTTGCAAAAATGATTATTTTGATTATAAGTAATCAAATGTTAAAAGTGTACGCACATTTTTAAAGTAAACGAAGTTATAGAACTGCACATTGTCTTTACGTTATTATGTGTTAATGCTGCAATATTCTGATTATTTTAGGGAGTGTGTGAATTACTTAAGGTCACGCAGAGTTCAGAACGTATATTGTGTAATCTGGGACATGTCAATCCAAATCCGTTTGGCAACTTTACAGCTGTTGAGTACCATTTAAAGAAGGTTCGGTTACCTGTCTCCAAAAGAACAAACCGGTTCATTTCATATACACTGTATTTGATCACATTTACCCTTTGTGGGTTTAATATAATAAAGAAAAGAAAAAAGAAAGATTGCAAGAGCAATTGTTTTGCAGGAAACTCAAAACATTAAAAGAAACCTGAATTACACATGAAATCACTACAGACCATTAAACTTTACGACAGATGACAGGGGCAGCCAGGACTACAAGCAACACTGAACTGTCAGAGGGGTTGGGATATAGTCTTTAAATAGCACTTATTGTGGCTTTTGTCACATTAACTGTGGGAACGGTGGTGCAAATACATTTAGGCACTTGAAGAGCATAAGTTTGCAGATAATGCCGGCCGATATGGTGTACAGCTTGCCTGAGAGGTAAATTGCAGACAAACTAAACATGACAGGCACAGATAAAACACTTATTGTGATTAATACCAGAGGTTGTAAGAAGTCTTGCTTGCACCAACCTCAGGAAACCTCTCTTTTATCAGATAATACTAAGAACCTTAATTACACTGAAAGCAAATGCCTTTGGTTCTTCTTCTAGTAATAGTTTTTGTGTACACTGCTTGCATAAATTGTAGGACCTGCGATTTTAAGTGGGATTTACTTCTTTACTGAGAAACCTATCAAAGGATATAGAGCAAAGTCATTTGAAAAATGTTACATTAGGACATTAGTTTATCACTATACTGTAGTAGGTACATATACTGTACTTGCAATAGCATTCCTGGTCCATTTCCAGAAAGGGGTAAAAAAGGAATGAATGATGGATGGTCTGTTCTAACGCAGTACTGTATAATCCTATATATAGTAATGTGAATAAGAGTCAGTCCGTGCTGTGGCAAAACTCAACGAAGGACACTTTCATTTTTCATAGGTTCAATGTAACTGACAGTACAGTTTTAGAAAATATATTTTTCATGATAAGCAATCTTTATTTAATGTCAGACCTCAAAACTAGAGCGAAATTGTTTTGTGTTGTTTTGTTTTATGCATTGTTAATATGGTAACTACAAATTGATCATTAGTCAAACACCGAAGTAGCTGATATGCTTGAAATGGGTGGACCTGGGGAAAAGGTGAACGTGTTGATTTTTAACATGATGCCAATAGGTAAAACTGATACTTTAAGTGTACTAATGGCAGTGATATTAAAATACACTGTAGGTGAAGCCTTCTGTTTAACCAAAATAAACACCTATACATACATTCAAATTGGTTATAAGTTAGTTTGTATACATGGTAAACTGGGGAAGGGGTTGATATTATCTGCTACTCCCTTATGTATGTTGTCTGTGTGCGCTATGTACTGATGTGTGTGTGTGTGTGTGTGTGTGTGTGTGTGTGTGTGCTAAACAGGAGTTTGTATGGGCAAAGACAGGGTGGGAACAAGCTATAGAAAACACAGCAGCAATACAGTACTACATTCTCCCTTTTATTTCCTTTTTTTTTCTTGTTTTTATATCTTAAGCATGTGAAAATTCTACACTCTTACCTAAGCTGGTAATCCTTTGGTGCTCCTTTTCTAAATCTGTAAAAAGCCTAATTGCGTGCCTAACGAAATGGCCGTCTTCTAACTTTGTGCTGCAGTCTGTGACATGCTGCAGCTGATATTAGGGTGACCAGATGTCCCGGTTTTGCCGGGACAGTCCCGTTTTTTTCTCCCCTGTCCCGGTTGCCGGTCCATCCCGGTAATGTCCCGGATTTTCTCCCTGGTCCCGTTTTCTGTATCGATGCTGCACGAGGCGGCAGCGCTGCGCGAGGCGGCGGCTCTGTGCGAGGCGTTGGCGGCGGCGAGCAGGAGGATGCGGCAGCAGCAGCGGGTATTTTGAGAATGCCCGTGGGATTGGATGAGATGCCGGGGCTTTGTCAAAAAAGCAGTCGTAGGGGGGGGCCACGTGGCCTCCCGCTCTCCCTTGCCTTCCTTCCCCCGGCACTCTGGTCCACGGCCTTCCCTCCCCCGGCACTCCGGTTCCCCGGTCCTCCCTCCGGCTCCCCGGTTCTCCCTTTGGCTCCCCGGCTCTCCCTCTGGCTCCCGGGTCCTCCCTCTGGTTCACCGGCTCGCCCTCAGGCACACGGTCCCCGGCTCTCCCCCCCCACCCGGCATCTCGGCCTTCCCTCCCCCTGGCACCCCGGGTCGCTCTCACCCTGGCACCCCGGGTCGCTCTCCCCCCCCTGGCACCCCGGCTTGATCCCCCCACCTCAGAGCCTGCTCCCCCCCAAGAGCCCGCTCACAGCCGCTTGCTAGCAGTGCTGCTAGTGAACGCGTGCCGAATCAGCCGCCTCCGCCGAACCTGCAACAGTCTGAGGTAGGATATGGGGGGAGATGGGAGATGCAGGGGTTGGGGAGAGAGATGGAAGATCCAGGGGTGGGGGGGGGGGAGAGATGGAAGATGCAGGGGTGGGGGGGAGAAAGATGGAAGATGCAGGGGTGGGGGAGAGAGCTGGAAGATGCAGGGGTGGGGGAAGAGAGCTGGAAGATGCAGGGGTGGGGGGAGAGAGCTGGAAGATGCAGGGGTGGAGGGAGAGAGGTGGAAGATGCAGGGGTGGGGGGAGAGAGGTGGAAGATGCAGGGGTGGGGGGAGAGAGGTGGAAGATGCAGGGGTGGGGGGAGAGGTGGAAGATGCAGGGGTGGGGGGAGAGAGCTGGAAGATGCAGGGGTGGGGGGAGAGAGCTGGAAGATGCAGGGGTGGGGGGAGAGATCTGGAAGATGCAGGGTGGGGGAGAGAGCTGGAAGATGCAGGGGTGGGGGGAGAGAGCTGGAAAATGCAGGGGTGGGGGGAGAGAAATGGAAGATGCAGGGTTGGGGGGAGAGAGCTGGAAGATGCAGGGATGGGGGGAGAGAGGTGGAAGATGCAGGGGTGGGGGGAGAGAGGTGGAAGATGCAGGGGTGGGGGGAGAGATGGAAGATGCAGGGGTGGGGGGAGAGAGCTGGAAGATGCAGGGGTGGGGGGGAGAGAGGTGGAAGATGCAGGGGTGGTAGGAGAGAGCTGGAAGATGCAGGGGTGGGGGGAGAGAGCTGGAAGATGCAGGGGTGGGGGGAGAGAGCTGGAAGATGCAGGGGTGGGGGAGAGAGCTGGAAGATGCAGGGGTGGGGGAGAGAGATGGAAGATGCAGGGGTGGGGGAGAGAGATGGAAGATGCAGGGGTGGGGGGAAAGAGCTGGAAGATGCAGGGGTGGGGGGAGAGAAGTGGAAGATGCAGGGGTGGGGGGAGAGAGCTGGAAGATTCAGGGGTGGGGGAGAGAGATGGAAGATGCAGGGGTGGGGGAGAGATATGGAAGATGCAGGGGTGGGGGGAGAGAGATGGGGGATGCAGGGGTGGGGGGACAGAGGTGGGAGATGCAGGGGGGGGGGGGTAGAGACCTGTGCGGCACAAATTTTTAAAATATTTAGGAGGGGTGGGAGTCTTTTAAAAATGTATTGGGGCAGCGGGGGTCTTTTAAAAATGTATTGGGGCGGCAGGGGTCTTTTAAAAATGTGTTGGCGAGTCGGGAATTTTTATTATGTATTGCGGGGTGGGGTTTTTTGGTATATATTTTGTGGGGGGATTGAGTGAACAGAGTGGGGTAATTGATGTAAGGTAGGGGTGAGTGAGAGGAGAGAGGGGGAGTGAGTGAGGAAAAGAGGGAGTAAGACAGGGGAGATAAATACATGCGAGGCGGAAGGGGGGAAGAGTGAGTGAGACGGAGGGGAGAGAGAAATTCATGGGTAGAGGGTGGAAAATAAAGAGGGCTCGTGAGGTGTGAAATTAACCTAAGGCCTCGGACATGGTGATAAGAAGAGCGCTGAGCAGCGCTGACGCTCATGCTCTCCTGCTCAAGCAGGAGCTTTTTGTGTCCCTGCATGAGCGTCAGCGTGCGCGCTTGTGAGCCAGGTGGGAGCCGGGCGGTAGGCGGGGCGGTAGGCGGGGCTAGCGCGCCGACGTCACGGTGCCAACGTCACGGACTGCCATTTGCTTTTGGCAGTCACGTGACCGGCCTTGCGCTTCCCTCAGCGGGAAAACTTAAATTTGTCTGTCTGCTGCAATTCCACAAGCCTCCGCACGCCTGCTGAAGCGTGCGGAAGCGCCGTCTAAAGCCGTGCTGATAGGGATAATGTTTCCCCTCAGTGCGGTTCAGCACGGTCTTTTTGACCATGGCCCTGGCCTAAGGCCGCGCTTATAGTGCCCGCGACAGCGACGCGACGGATGACGTCACGGTCGCCGCTAGCAAAAGTTGTAATTTGCTTGCAGGCGACGTCGCAGGCGACCAGGTCTTTGATTCAGAGGCTGTCATGTGGTGACAGCCTCTGAAAAATCAAATTTGACCGACTTCAGAAATTCGTGCTGCTCCCGTCGCTCCGCGCTTACTATAAGCGCACACGACAGCGGCAATACATTTGTTTTGTCGCGATGTCGCATCGCCGGCACTATAAGCGCAGCCTAAGGCCGCTCTTATAGTGCCAGCAACGCTGACGTCATGCTGTGGTCGCTGGAAAAATCAAATTGAAGTGACTTCCAGAGATTGCGATCAAGCCAATACATTTGTTTTGACACGGCTTCGCCAGCACTATTAGCACGGCCTAATGTGTTGTCAGCCAGGTAGGGGATCCCCGAGATTTATCCAAATACTTCAAGGGTTCCTCCAAACAAAACAAAGGTTGGGAATCACTGGACTAGTCTATCTTCTTAATTTACCTCCTAGCAGAGCTAATAAATACTGTAAGTAGCCACATATATTTATAATACACAACCCTATTTCCCCTATTTATTTGACAAATTGTAATATTATATACACAAGCCACAAGGTCAGGTCAGGTCAGGAATGAGGAATGTCAACGTTTTTAAATGTCTTAATTTTAATTAATGCATTCATTTTTATTTAATTTTAATGTCAATTAATTATTTATTTAGTTTAAATGTCTTCATTATTTATGTAATTTTAATTAATGTATTAATTTTTTATTAAGTACACTAGAGATTAGAAATTACATTTCAGATTTCAGGCTGCAAAGTGGTTTGTTTTATTTATTTCTGATAGTGAAATCCTCTATCCTCTATACACACAAACACACACTGCAGCCCCCACCTCTATAAACACAAACACACACTGCATACCCCACCTCTGTATACAGAAACACACACTGCAGCCAGGGTTGCCATCTTTTATTGAAGGCTAAACCGGAGATAACATTTTTTATATCTTTTTATTATATATATTATTTATCTTGCCTTTGGCTGTATCCTCCCCTCCAAATTCCGTCAACATGGCTGAGCGATGTCACGTAATGCCTATTGCCATAACAACGAGCTGCTCCGTGACGTCATGCGGCATGAAGTTGACATGACAACGGGACGCATTATGATGATGAGGCATCACGTGATGCCTCATTGTCATGGCAACATGTCACCGCCTGACGTTAGAGTGTATTGTTGTCATGGCAACGGTGGGTGTGACGTGATGTACATTGTTTTATAAATAATTTTTTTTTGTGTCCCGGTTTTTCATTTTGAAAATCTGGTCACCCTAGCTGATATGTAACATTATAATACTAAGTGTAACACATTATTGTTACAGCTTCCAGAGTACAGTAATAGACAGTCTTCTGTTTGGAACACAGCAACGGATCTGTTTGTGATACTTTATTGCCAAAGGGGGGCAGAGCTAAAAAGGTGTGTGTCAGAATTTCAAAAGAGGAAGTGGATATGACTTTCTTAATGGTTGCGGTAGCAATCAAAAGGAAGCCTATTAGTTGTGTACATATACAGATGTAACCGATCTTAGGCTGAGTCCCCGCTGGCGCAGAGCATGCGGTGCTTGGCGAGGTGACTTGCATATATATATATATATATGCAAGTCCCTGCTCACACGATGCTCACGCGGGTATGCGTGTACACACATGCTCACCGGCGCTCAGCGCTTCTGTAAATATTTTTTTTTAACTTTCCTGCTCGCTCAATGCCGCTCACTGCCGCTCAATGCCGCCCCCCTCTCAACCCGCGGGCGCACGAGCAGATGCAGTACACCCGGCTCACATGCTTTGAGCGCCAGCGCGGAACTGGGGGAGGTGGCATGAAAATGAGAGATAACTCTCAATGTATTTATTGCTGGTAAAATATTTTATAAATATATATAAATATATATATAGTTAACTTTGGACTACCTCTTAAAAAGCAAATGCATAATTCAAAATGAAATTCTCAAATCCATTTCTACTGATGTCAAACATTTTGTTGCTGTGACCCCTTGAGCAGCTGCCATTGATTTTGTGAAATAGTCTGGACAGAGGAGCCCTGATAACTTCTACTTTGGTATTTCTGCAGGACTGAGACAGAGTATGTATAAGTTGACAGGGAAATTATGAGTTAGCAATGAAATGATTAGAGTGTCGGGTATTGACACAATACAAATCTTTCTCCTGTATCTTCTGGGAATAATAGTGAAGGTGTCCAGTTTGGTACTTAGTGGCATGATTTTGAAATGTGGGGATACTCTGTATGTACAGTAAGTCAGTTACTTGTGTTTTACTTATGATTCCCATGAAACATATTAGTGTCATTGTATGAATTTGCTGCACTTCTAAAGGACTATAAGAAGGTTAAACCTCTCTTATTTATTTATGGCTTACAGATTTGCATCAACCTGTCTCCTTGAAAGAAGCACTACTGCACACATTATTACTGCCGGCGTATTTATTCACAGTTGAATGTTTTTGTCTGAGAAGGGAATGCAAGTAATCTATGAAACACTAAATTGTATGTAGCCCTGTTTCCTCCTAAACAAGAAGGCTGCTGCAGTTACCTGTTGGCTCAGAGACGGCTTAAGCCTCCGCCATGGGGAGCATGGGGTGATATAATTAACATCTCGGTGCAGCGCCTCCACCCGGGAGGGATCCCAACGTAGTGGGAGGAGCCCCTCACAGGAACCAATAAACACACACAGTATGTAATAACAGTTTTTACTGACAACACTTATAGCAGGTATATTATAAACGTTAATACTGAACGCTAACTAGGTACAGCTACCCTCCTGGCCACGCAAGGCCGTAACCCTCCACCATGCTCCCAACACTGTGTCCTTAGAGTCCCACACCCACCCTAATGTGTGACACAGCGCTGCCCACTAGAATAGATGTAAGGTTGGAGCACTTAATGTAGTTAGGTACCTGCAGGGTGCTCCAGCACCCGGGCGCGCCAACAGCAGGGTAGATTGGATCCACTGATCCAGCGATTAAGTCGTCCGCCTCCACGTGGGGTGGTATCCAGTTGGAGTGTCCCACCGTGAAGATAGTCTCTCTGCAACAGGTGCCTTGTCCTAGACCACCTGTAATCAGGATGCAGCCGTGTCCTACTGGGACCCTTACTTTCAGTTCTACAGGGGCAGTGTCCCTATCTATTGGCCTGTCCCTGCAGCAACCACAAGCTAGACAGGGAAGTTGGGGCCTAGTTGGGGCCTAAGGGGGTATCTGACCTAGTGCATGAGTCACAGACCCCTGCACACATACAACCTACCCAAATGACGTCCAAGCTCCGACTGGCGTTGTCCTAGACGCGCCAAATGTATCAATCTCATCATGCAGAGGAAGCTGTAGCCCTATTGGCCCTCGCACGACACGTAACCTATCCCCCAAGGCTCATGGGATAAGTAGTCCCAGCTCAGAGCCTCTTCCTATTAGCTGCCACTCGTGCGCATAGACTGCGCATGTGCAACTCTGTAATGGTTGCTTGCTATCTCCTAACATGGCCCTGTACTGCGCTTGCTGCGGATCTTCGGCGATGCACTCGCCTCCCTAGTTACCTCCCGTTGCACGCAACCATCCCCACAGCCACCGGAGGGTAGGAAGAGGGGAGGGGTGGGAACGCGGAGGAACCGGGGAACCCGATGGGACCTGCTACATGTAGACATGCTGTGATGAGCTTGTGTTAGTTGTCACATTCACTTGAATTGATGAGTTGACATTTGCATAAATAACCATAAAGATTTTTTTTTTTTTAACCAATGTTGGCTTCACAAAAGCACAAGCCAATTGGAAGCATTTATGAATGAGTATCTTTGTGATACAAGTACAGTGGATATAGAATAAAGCTGGAAAAATGTGTTTCTGCGATGTGACCCCATCAGCTCACCTCAAACAGATACAGTTCACCCTTGTGTCAGGAAATGTGATATATTTCTTACATGATTATACTGCAAAGCTGTTCTACAACTCGTTGAAAGTATGTTCATATGAGGCCTGAACAAACACACAAGGCATCTGGACATAATTGATGTGTGGACTAACAACCAGCCAATTAATTACATGTCTACAGTAGAACTTTGGGCAAGTTTTCAATCAGATGTCTGCAGCTGTATTCTGATTATGGCGGGTCATAATCTATGAAGGGGTCGGGACTGGAGGCTTTAAACAAACAGACACAGCCTAGATGTTGAGCAGTTGTTGCTATCATTTAGTAATAATGGCTCTCAGCCAAGTTTCCTGCAGCCTTGTTTTCTGTGATCTGAGACCTTTGCCAGAAGAGTACGTGATATAAAGGACTGGTAATAAAAGCCAGGATGATTGCTATACTGTAGCTTTGTGCAGCATTTTCTGCTTGTCAAGACTGCAACACCGTGGTGATCATATTTTTTTTTTTACCAACAGCATGACTTCAACAGGGTAGGGCTTAGTAAAGAAGTTGACATAAATTATATTTAGTTTTTATGTTGTCTGTGTGTAGAAGATAAAATAAATAATGCTACTTTAATACAATCTGATCACAAGTGACCTGTGAATATTTTGTACAAGTCTGCATACAGGCTCATCCCTAGGGTATGTGCCGCCCCTAAGCAAACACTATTAATGCCCCCCCCCCTCCCTGCCTCCCAAAGTTGTCCTCTCGCTAGATATGAAGCAGGTCGTCTCTGGAGGTGAACTGCATTAATTTCGGCTCCGGGACCCCCTGATTCCTGAGATACCAGTACATACCTCCATAGGGGGTGCAGGTATTTCATAACAAAGCAAGTGATGATGTTACTGCTTCCTGTTGGCCCATTTAAACCTCTTAGATATGCATATAATATATACATTCATAACATTTCAGGAACAAGTAAATGCTGAAGCAGAACAAAACACTGCAGAAGAAATGATTTATATTTTATTGACCCTCCTCATCCACACTCTTTCACCTCCCTTCTCCTCATCCTCTCCCTCACTCCCTCCTCCTCTTTCTCACCCCACCTCCTCATCCTCTCTCACCCTCCCTCCTCATCCTCTCTCACCCCTCCTCCAATCTCACCCCACTCTCCTCTCTCATCCCCTCTCCTCCTCTCACCCCCTCTCACGCCTTCTCCTCAACTCTCAACCCCTCTCCTCATCTCCTCCTCTCGCCCCATCCTCCTCCTCTCACATCCTCAACAATGCGGCGCTGCCTACCTGGCTTCAATGTAGGAGGGCCACGGCTGGGAGGGGAACAGGGTGTTGGCAGAAGAGGGCAGCAGGAGAAGAGGACAGAGGACCACGAGAGCAGAGCAGGATGGATGGCAGGACCGAAGCAGGGCGGAAGTCAGAGTAAGGAGGAGGATGGCCAGGGAGGACATGCTGTCGCAGTGGCAGACACTGTAAGTAAGTGAAGACTTCTGGGTCGATCCCTGGGGCACGCTACTCCTTGGCTGTCCTCCTCTGCCGCCCTACTTCGCTCCCACCATGACATTCAACTCCTCTGCCGCCCTGCTCCACTCACCGCTCTGACGATCCACCGTCCTCTTCTCCCACCGCCTTCCTTCCCTTGCCACCACCCTGCTCAACAGCTCCGCTCCAGCGATCCTCCTCTCCCGTCACCGCCCCCAGTGACATGGCCGCCCTAGGTGGTGCCTTACTTGCTTACCGCCATGGGATGGGCCTGTCAGCATATCTTGTAAACCACAACAAAAACTCTAGATGTTTCTACAAATTACTGAAACCATTAGGTTTGTTAGTTCATGTAACACATACTTCCCCCCCAAAGGGTTACTAAAAAAAGTGTGTGGGCAGAGCACGCGCATTTTATGTAAAACTTCTTTGTCTTTTGTCAGAAATTGTATTTGTGATGGTAATGTTTTTAATTAAAAATGAAAACACAATTTCAGTGACAAAATGCAAAGAAGTTAAACTTAGAACGCGGGTTCTCGGCAAACACCCCTTCTAGCTATTTGCGCAGCTATATTTACACTAACTGAATTCCTAGTGCGACTCCATGTAGGTGTGTGTGACTCTGTGTGTGTGTGACTACATGTGTGTAACTCTCAGTGTGTGTGGGTACGCTCTGACTTAGGGGGGTGTACGTATGCACATACATAAGGGGCGGCACTTACGTACACATACAAATGGGGCTGCGCCTGCATAAGCACATAGGGGGCTCTGTGTGGGTACGCACCTATATAGTGGGCTGCGCATACGAAGGGGGTTACGCACATACATTGGGGGCGCAGGGACGCACATACATAAGGGGCACACATACATAGGACGTGCTGGCACGCATATACATAGGGGCAGGCACATATATAGGGGGTGCGGGGGTACATTCTTACATAGGGGAGTGTGTGGGTAGGCACATATATAGGGGGTTACACACACACACATAGGGGGGTACGCATATACATACACATGTATGTGTATACGCACAAACATAGGGGTGGTGGTGTGCACCTGTACACACATACACGGCGGAGCATGTACGCACATAAGAAGGGTGTGTGTAAATGCATACATATATAGATGGGTGTGTGTATATACATACATACATGTCTATCTATCTATCTATCTATCTATCTATCTATCTATCTATCTATCTATCTATCTATCTATCTATCTATCTATCTATCTATCTATCTATCCACATGTATCTGTAGATATATATATCATCATCAGTATCATCAGCCCCTGTTCTTTGCTGTCCCGTCTTCTGGGGTTCAGGCCTCAGTACCGGCCTTGACTGCTCCCTGCACCCCGGTTACTGGCACTGATACTGGTACCGAACTCACCGGGCCGGAGTGAGACCAACAGAGGGTGCTGCCATCAGCTGGGGATCCGGTGAGCGTGGCGGGCGGTACTGTGTGTTGAAGTGCTGTTTGGGAATAGTCTCTGCTCTGTCTCCCTTGGTGCTTCTCTCCCAGCTAAATCTCCAGCCCAGGGAGGAGGTGCCCTGTACAGCCTGGGAGGAGGTGCTTGGTGCGTCCCAGTCAGGCTGGGAGAGGCCGGGGGAGGTGCTCGGTGATGCCTGGGGAGGCCCGGGCGCAGCAGGCCTGGAAGTGAACCACTCGCCGCTATGCAGACAGGTGTCACAGACTGCTGAGATGCTGTGTATTGGGGACAGAGAGGGGTCACAACTTGTGTGTGTCCAGCGCTGCCTTATTCCTCCTGGTGGAAGCTGGAAACACAGACGGCCTCATCTGCCAGCAGTGACATCACTTCCGTCACCACTGACTTCCGTCTCCATCAACACTATTCACTGCCATCGAATTTTGCTGATGTGGTAGGTGTCGCTAAAGAAGTTTCACTACAAAAGTATATGTACAAACACGAAAAGTTAATATATCATCCAATACAAATACAAGATATGGAGTTTAAGAAAAATGAATTCAACGGCATGTGGAGGTTTCATCTGATCCATGTGAAGCTCAGATGACATTTGAATATCTCAGATGAAAGGAAACTTATCAAATTATATTTTTCCTCTCTCTAGTTTGTGGATTGAAACATACAGCCCACATAAATGTCTTTCTATGTCATCTAGGATGTACATCTTTTTACAATATGGACTTTCTTCGGTGAGGTCAAAGGAATATCTATTTTGGTGCACCCGGCAAATCCTCCCAGTACCCCTGTCAAGATTGGCTCCCGGAATACTTCCCATAGACATGTACAGGCGCACAGAGGAGTCAGGTTCCGGCCCAGGGCTGGTAGGAACTAGAATCTCCCCTCACACCAGCGGCCATCTTAGCTTAGGTTATATAAATCCCACCCAGCCTGCTAGTTGTCAACCTTTTTTTATTCCAGAGCAGCATTCTGGCTGTTTTTCTTTCCCCCTGTTCTGTTGTCTTTCCCTGGCTACCATTACTTTGCATCTTGCTCTGCAGACTTTACAGCTACAGGGTACCTTTTGGTTTTGCCTTGTATTCCAATTGCACTTACATCCCACATGTAGCTCAGCTGGCTTTGCAGACACAATTTTGTTTTGCCTTTTGTGTAACTACAGTACCTTGGGTGAGCATTAAACACTATCAATTTAACTTATTCCAGTCTCTTGTTAGTTTGGGGGGTTCCATACTAACTCAGTCGGTTCCATACTTTTGATAACCCTCCCTCTTCAATGGATATCTCCGGGCGACCACAACCTTCCTTGATCTGTGATCTTGGCGACTTGGAATTAAAGTGTAAACACTTCTGATGGGTTGCAGACTTGAAACGGTCCAATCTCTCATGGGTAGCAGATTTGAAACTATACCGTTTATTACGGGTGGCAGACTTGAAGCAAAACCGGTCTTTTGTGACTGCCAGATTTGATCGTTCTTGCAATGAAGGTGAAAAGGATGCGTTCAGTAGTCCAGAAGTAGTGTCTGATTCATCAGTTAAGTCAGACAGATGTACAGTAGCTGATCAAACAGAGAAGATAATTGGTCAACTGACACTTCTGAAACAGAAAGGTGGTTTAGTAAATCTTAATGTACAGAATGGATCAGAAGAAAATCGGGCTATTGGTGGTATTTGGTTATTTTGGACACAAAAAACAACTGACATTGATTAGTGTCCCATGAAGACTCTAATTTGATAGCATCATAAGAAGACTCTGATGACATCATAAACATCGTTAATTCAGAGGCAAAGACTTACTGCTCAGCCGATTATTTTTACATAGATACCAGTTCATGACGAGAGTCTAACTTGGACATGTGGAGTGACAGGCGGTGTAAACCCTTTGGAAGGTCGATAGATTCAATGATCCCATTATGTTTTTAAATGTTTAAAGCAGGTTTAGCAGATAAAGAAAGAGATCAGCCAGCAGGAGACTTTGGTTTAGGCCATACTGTAATGCGTAGCTCACCACAAATGAAGTGCGACCACGGTGCTGAGGTAGGAAATTGAGTAAAGCCAACCCACAGCCACGTGGGCGCGCCTAGAATGTAGATTGGTTGTGCAAGCCAGGTCAGGAGTATAGACGTGAGAGTAGTAGATGGTACTTGCCAGATCAGTATTGGAGAGTAGCGGATGGTCGGGGTACGTAGCCAAGTTCAGGATTGGAGAGTATCGGATCGTCGGGTACGTAGCCAGGTTCAGGATTGGAGAGTAGCGGATCATCAGGGTGCGTAGCCAGGTTCTGAATTGGAGACTGGAGGAAGGTAGGTAAATATCCGGATTAGGAGTAGAGAGGTGCGGAGTCCAAGGTACGTAGCAGGGTCAGGCACTGGCAGGATCAACAGGCAAGGTAAACAAGGCAAGGCAGGAGATACAGGATGTAGCAAGGCACAGCGTCACACAAGACTATGCTCAGCAATGAGTGTCTGGAGCAAGAGGGTATATAAAGGGAGATCCTCCAATGAAGAGCCAGGACGGAACCAGGATGGCAGATCCTCACAGTACCCCCCTTCTAGGAGTGTCCTCCGGGCGACTCCACGAAGGCTTGTTCGGAAATTTTGTATGAAAGATATGAACCAGTCTGGCTGCGTGAACCCGATGACTCGGAATCCAGGACCTTTCCTCCGGACCGAAGCCTCTCCAATGCACCAGATAATGTAGTGATCCTGTGGAAATCTTGGAATTCAGAATAGACTGTATCTCGTACTCGGGTTGGCCATGGACCATATGAGGAGAAGTAGAAGGAACAGGGACTGAGTACGTGTTCTGGACCACTGGTTTGAGAAGTGAAACATGAAACACAGAAGGAATCCTCATGGAAGAAGGAAGAGAACATCAATAAGCAACCGGATTGATCCTCTCGGAGATAGAGAAGGGTCCAACAAATATGGGTGCAAATTTCATAGAGGGGACCTTCAGCCTGATATTCCTGGATGGCAGCCAGACCTTGTCGCCAGGTTTGAGGTCCAGGGCTGGTCTGTGGTAGCGATCTGCCTGAGTCTTCTGCCTATTGACCGCTTTCCTGATGTTGACATGAATCCTTTTCCAAAGGTCTTGTAATTCCCTGATCCTGTCATCGGCTGCTGAAACCCCAGAAGAAGGTAGAGCAAGAGGAAGAGTCAACGGGTTGAACCCATAATTCACAAATAACGGAGATTCCAGGTTCGAACCACTACGCTTGTTGTTGTGTGCGAATTCTGCCCTGGGTAAGAGTTCAGCCCAGTTGTCTTGGGAGTCAGACACAAAACAGCGTAAATATTGTTCAAGGGACTGTTTGGTCCTCTCCGTCTGACCATTAGTCTGCGGGTGGTATCCTGAGGAGAAATGAAGAGCGATGCCCAATTGGAGGCAAAACGAGCTCCAGAACCGAGAAATAAACTGTGACCCTCTGTCTGATACTATTACCATAGGTACACCATGTAGGCGGAAGATCTCCTTGATGAAGATATTGGCTAGTTTAGGAGAATTGGGGAGACCCTTGAGGGGTATAAAGTGAGACTGTTTCGAGAATCGATCCACTACCACGAGAATCGTGTTCATACCCTTGGAGATAGGTAAATCAACAATTAAATACATGGACAGGTGTGTCTATGGCCGGTCTGGAACAGGCAGAGGTTGAAGAAGACCAGAGGGAAGGATTCTGGGAGTTTTAGTCCTGGCACACATTGGGCACGCAGCTACGAATTTTTTTACATCCTTTTGCATCCCAGGCCACAAAAATGAACGGGAAATGAGATCCAGGTTCCTCTTGGTGCCGGGATGTCCCACAGATTTGGAAGAGTGGCTCCACTTGAGAACTTTCTTGCGGTGCAGAGACGAAGTGAAGAGACGATCCTGAGGAGATGAGATGCCAGGAAGAATGTGACTTTGTTTGCGGAAAATGTCTTTGAGTGCTCCGAAAGCAGTGGCCGAAAGGATACATTTAGGAGAGAGGGTGGGCTTCTGCTGGTCCTCTGACTTGTCGTCCAGAGAGAATTGACGAGATAAGGCATCAGCCTTGACATTCTTGGATCCAGGCAGATAGGAAATTATAAAGTTAAATCTAGAGAAGAATAGTGACCATGTGGCTTGACGGGCTCCCAGGCGACGTGCTTCCTCAATGTATAATAAATGTTTGTGGTCAGTAAGGATAGTTATGGGTTATTCAGTACCTTCCAAAGATGTCTCCATTCTTCGAGAGCTAATTTTATGGCCAGGAGTTAACGATTCCCGTTATAGTAGTTGCATTCGGCCGGAGATTTTCTTTTTAAAAAGAAAGCACAAGGATGCAGCCTGGACAGGGGATTCTTTCTCTGGGACAGGACAGCACCTACTCCAACATCAGAGGCATCAACTTCAAGAGTAAAAGGAAGTTTAGGATCAGGATGGATAAGAACAGGGGCGGACACGAATGCCTTCTTGAGAAGTGCAAAAGACTGAAGCGCAGCAGTGGGCCAGGAAGCAGGATCTGCTCCTTTCTTGGTGAGTTGAGGCCAATCCAGTACTGCTTTGAACTTGTAGCAAGGTAAACCATAACAGTTCGCCAATCCGGAGCTCAGAGATAGATAGGCTTGCTGGGTGATGCTATGACATGTGATATATACAGAAGACACGGAGAGAGTATGGGCTGTCCTCAATATAAATAACCGTGAGTAAACAGGTAATCCTACACAACTGGCTGTTATATAAGCTCTAATGATGTTGAAAGGACAACTCACGGTTAATAAGAGGGTACAGCCAACTCTCCGGAGTTTTGATTCATCCGTCCAGCTCTCTACACCACTATCTAATGACGACTCCTCAGTCTCAGTGGGTGGTCAGGATCTGGCGTTGTCTGTGTCAGCTGTCTCAGCAACCCGGCGTGCTACCGAAGACGTCACTCGTAGCTGTAGTACTCCTCTCACAGGAGAAAGGATCGGTGCACCGCCAAAGAAACAATGCAAAGGCTGGAAAGTGTGACTTGAAAACTTTATTGTAGCATATCAGTGGAGCTCTAGCGGATCCTCTAACGCGTTTCACGCCGAAGTGCTTTGTCAAAGAGTGATCCGCCAGTGAACAAGTGAGTCCTGATATAGTGGGCCAACTCACAGCACCTGCAGAGCATAATACATAATCATGATCACCAGGTGCACGGTTTGACCCATCCAACACAGGAGACAAACACATAACAAATAAAACAAAATTACATAAAGTTAAAAACCAGTCTCAGATATATGCAACTAAGTCTATTGGATGTACGTATCAATACAATGGTAATGAGACTGGGAAATATAAGATAAAAAATATAAAAAGTGCCAGAAGCTACCAAACAAATGCTTAATCCCATGTATAAATAATATATACATACATATCTTGATGTGATGAACTAAAATGAAAAACAATTAAGTAATACTCTTATATGAGATAATTAATATGATGTAATATATATAATATTATAAAATATAAACTGCAGAGACCTATTACAGAAGGTGTAGGAAGAGAGGGGGCAGTGGGGGGAAGGAAGGGGAGGACGGGAGGGGAAGAAAGGGCAGTGATGGAGAAAAGAAAAATCTATTGTAATAAAGATTACATTTAGATTTAATAATCTATATCTATCACTCTTGATTGCGTTGAAGGAGGTGACCTGGAGTGATAGCTATAGATGGGTCACTATGGATGTCACGTCTCTTTACACTATTATTGAACACCAACACGGTTTACAAGCAATGTATCACTATTTACAATTATCACCGTTATCTACAGCACAGATCACTTTCATCACTGATTCTATTTTATTTTTACTCACTCACAATTACTTTTTATTTGATTCACAATTTTTTCTTCAGAAACAAGGCAAGGCAAGGGGGACATCTTTTGCCCCTTCTGACGCCAATCTATTTATGGGTCTTTGGGAGTCTGTTCACATTTATGGTAGCACTAATAATTTTCGTTCAAATATTATTTTTTACAAACGTTACATTGACGACCTCATTTTCATTTGGGATGGTGATTTGGACAGTTTATATACTTTTTTTCACTCTTTGAATAATAATAAAGTCAATCTTAAATTTACGTTAGAGACTGATCCAAATTCTATCAATTATCTTGACGTGACACTCCATATTGACCCCGATAAGAAAATTCAAACAGATATTTATAAAAAACCTCACTCCGTGAACTCCTTCTTGAATGCTAAGAGTAGCCATCCCAGATCCCTCATTCGTGGGATCCCAAAGGGACAGTTCTTGCGATATAAAAGACTCTGCTCCAAGAATGATTCCTTTCTCCAACATTCTAAAGAACTGGGTTCTAGATTCTTAGTGAGGGGTTATCCTCAAGATTATATTCTAGAAGCATTTTCTAATGCTCGGTCTATGGACAGGACAGATCTAGTTGGATATAAAAAACAGAAACCAGATGTTTTCAGGGATAGCCCCCTGTGTATTACTAAATTCAACAAACAGTCCTACCAGATACGCAAAATTGTCTCCAAGCATTGGGAAGTATTGAAATTGGATCCTGATCTGAATCAGGTTACAAAACGTGGTCCAAGATTTGCATCTAAAAAAGGCGACACCTTAGCTTCTTCACTATCTAGGAGTTTGTTTCAGTTTAGATATCAAAAACCTCCTTCTAGCATACCAAAGGGATTTTATAAATGTGGTTTCTGTACTGTAGATGGTGTCGATATGTAAAACCAACCAAACATGTACACACGACTTATCCAAAGAATAGATATAAAATTAGATCCTTTATTAATTGTCATACTAGCTTCGTTGTGTATGTCATCATATGTGGTTGCAATAGGAAATACATAGGCAGAACGATTAAACCATTGAATATTAGAATTGCTGAACATGCAAGACTAATTACTAAAAAGGACACTTCACATCCAGTGTCTAGACACTTCACTGAGTGTCCACAAGGAGGCATTGATAATTTTTGATTCTTTGGTTTGGAGCATATACCTGTTAATATCAGAGGTGGTGATAGACAAAACTCTTTAAATAAACAAGAGATGTTTTGGATTTTCACATTGGACACTCTGAGTCCGAATGGTTTGAACATAGAATGGGAACTTAAACATTTCTTATATGATTGAAACTCGATACATTATATAGATTGGTTATTAAATTTAAATTTAATCTTTATTTCAATAGATTTTTCTTTTCTCCATCACTGCCCTTTCTTCCCCTTCCTTCCTCCCCTCCCTCCCCTCCCCACTCCCCCCTCCCTCCGCTTCCCCCCTCCCTCTTCCTCCACCTTCTGTAATAGGTCTCTGCAGTATATATTTTATAATATTATATTATATTATATTACATCATATTAATTATCTCATATAAGAGTATTACTTAATTGTTTTTCATTTTAGTTCATCACATCAAGATATGTATGTATATATTATTTATACATGGGATTAAGCATTTGTTTGGTAGCTTCTGGCACTTTTTATATTTTTTATCTTATATTTCCCAGTCTCATTACCGTTGTATTGATACGTGCATCCAATAGACTTAGTTGCATATATCTGAGACTGGTTTTTAACTTTATGTAATTTTGTTTTATTTGTTATGTGTTTGTCTCCTGTGTTGGATGGGTCAAACCGTGCACCTGGTGATCATGATTATGTATTATGCTCTGCAGGTGCTGTGTGTTGGCCCACTATATCAGGACTCACTTGTTCACTGGCGGATCACTCTTTCACAAAGCGCTTCGGCATGAAACGCATTAGAGGATCCGCCAGAGCTCCACGGATATGCTTCACTAAAGTTTTCAAGTCACACTTTCCAGCATTTGCATTGTTTCTTTGGCGGTGCACCGATCATTTCTCCTGTGGGAGGAGTACTATAGCTGCTTTGACCTTGGCAGGATCCATGGTGAGGCCAGTGTAGAAATGATATATCCAAGAAAAATAGTAGAAGTTTGATGAAAATGGCATTTCTCAAGTTTGGCAAAAATTATGTTCTTTCATAAGCGAAGGAGCACTTGTTTAACATGATTAACGTGTTCCTGTTTGGATTTAGAAAAGATTAGGATGTCATTGAGATAGATGATTACAATGGAGTTGAGAAGATCCCTAAAAACTTCATTAACGAAATCTTGAAACACAGACCAAAAGGCATGACCAGGTACTCATAATGTCCATCTCTGGTGTTGAAAGCAGTTTTCCATTCATCACCCTGACGGATCCTGACAAGATTGTAGGCACATCGTAGATCCAATTTAGAGAAAATATTAGCTTCTTGTAATTGATCGAAAAGTTCAGAAATGGGGGTAAGAGGATAACGATTTTTCACTGTAATTTTGTTGAGTCCCTGGTAGTTTATGCAAGGGCGTAAGGCTCCGTATTTTTTCTTCAAAAAGAAAAAACCAGCGCCCGCAGGAGAGGTAGACTTATGTATAAATCCTTTCTGTAAATTCTCTGCAATATATTCCTTCATTGCCTTGGTTTCGGGCATAGACAACGGGTAAGAGGTTCCCCCTGGGTGGTGTGGTACCTGGAAGCAGATCAATGGGACAATCGAACGGACGATGAGGAGGAAGAACCTCAGATTTGACCTTATCGAATATGTTCTGGAACTTGGCATACTCCTCTGGCAATTGTACTCTTCCCTTCTCTTCGGACACGGTGGTTCCCCCAATACTACTTTCTTCAATGATGCAGTTCTTACTGCAGAATGAGCTCCATTGAATGAGTTCTTTGTTGAGCCAGTCCACCCGGGGGTTATGAATTTGTAACCAGGGAACGCTGAGGATCACGCTAATGGATGGTGTATGAATAACTTTGAGTTGAATCTTTTCCAGGTGATTATTTTCAATTTTGAGATGAAGTACCTCCGTCTCCAGTGAGATAAAAGCCGGCTGAAGAGGTCTTCCGTCAATGGCTTCAAGAGCAATGGGACTTCTACGCCTGATAGGAATCAGATGGCGTTCTGCGAATGCCTGATCTATGATCTATGATGTTCCTCACATAACCTGAATCGAGGAAAGCAAGCATAGAGACTTGGAAGCCCTCCCCAAAGAGAGCGATGGGGAGAAGAATGCGAGAAGGGTTGCAAGCAGAAATAGGGGAAAGAGAAAGCGTTCCCAATGAGACTCCCCCAGGTCTCATGGGAACTTTGCGTTTCCCGACTTTTGGGGACAGAAGTAAGCAAAATGTCCAGATGCAATGCAGTAAAGTCATAAACCGGCATTCTTGCATTGTTGCTTCTCAGATTTGGAAAGACCAATTGCATAGGTTCAGACGTATCCGGGAGCGGAATCTCAGATTGGCTCACCTGACCGGGAATGATCCGGGATGGAGTGACACGATGAACTCTCTCTGATCTCCTTTCCTGAAGGTGATGGGTGGGTGGTTAGGCCTCTCCGGTGTGTAGCGTGGGATTGAGTCAACCCCTTAATTACTACAGTGGCGGCCGCCTTTATCCTCCTGCGGCCGCCACCGCGGGATTTTAAAAAACGCGGCGGCGCGTGGCTTTTTTTTCTTCAGGTTTCCCGCGCCGCGGGCGTTTTCAATGATAAGCACCATTAGCGCTTATCTGATGATGCGGCCACCGCGCGGGAAACTCCGCCAGAAACGGAGAAAATCCCCGCATTTATCCGGGTAAGTAGGAGGATAAAGGCGGCCGCCACAGTATAGCGGTTATTAATCGCTACGGTGATTAAGTGGTTAGGGCCATTAAATTGTATTTTTCTTGTATTCTTGCTGGCATCTGAAGACATGGACCTACAGTATGCCGACGAGGAAGCCCTACATGATACAGAGGTAAGTTGAGGGTTTTATTTACTTTATTAATGCTGCCTGGCTAATGTTTGCTTTTATAATGGGCAAATGCACTATTATCCATACATGGATAATAGTAATTTTGTCCATTACTGTATGTGTTGGGGAGAGGGGGTTGCTGGGGGTAAAGGAGGTGGGTAGTAAGGTTGTTGTGTTTTCAAATATTTATTGTGGGTAGCGAGGATGGGTTAAGTTGACATTTGGTCCTTGGTGGGTGTCTATACCTACTGGGTGGGTAGCGGGAGGGGTTAGCGCTATTAACCGCAAGGCCTAAACACCCACCAACAGCCAAATACCACCTTCACCCACTCCCGCTACCCACAATAAACATGGCAGTGGTAGTTAACCGCTTCATTGCCTTAGCAGTTTGCTGCTAAGGTAATGAAGTTGCCTGTAAATGCATTTTTATTACATGGGATTCATGCCAGGAGTTTCCGGTGCTGATATTAATGGGAAAATGCATTTTTTCTCTATGTCCTCTCTCATCGCCTTTCAGCAGCTTCTCTTCCTGGCATGAGGATTTCGGGGGAAACTCGCCATTCTAGAGCCGCAATTAGCCTCGATAACCTAATCAAGGCTACTAGTTTTGCACGAGTTTCAGAACCTGCCGAAAAATGGCTTATTGCCGCTCACCTGGCGATCTTTTTTTGACGACTAAGAAAATTGGCGATTCATGCCTTTATTGCCCACTTATCGAGGCTTACTGAATAGCAGTAGGCATTTTGGCCGAAAAGGCCTCAATAAGTGGCTTATCGAGGCTTATAGAATAGGCCCCATATTCTCTAGACAGAGCCTTTGACTGCTGTTTTACATAGATTATACAGCAAAAGTTGGGACCAGACAGCACAGATTTGGAGATCAAACATTGTTTTATCCTTGTGAACTAACCTGTTTGAATTGGAGATCAAACATTGTTTTATCCTTGTGAACTAACCTGTTTGAATTGGTTACTGAGTCTGTACAGATGGTACTTGTTGCAAATACGAGTCTTGGGTCCTGTACCATAAAAGCAATCTCCCCAGACTGAGTTACAGCCCACACCATTACCTAAAAGGTTCTGGAGAAAGGTGCAGCATTCCAGTGGCCCTCAGCCAGACGATTCTATTTTGTTTTGTATGAAATACCTTTGATTTATCTGCCATTTTTAAAATGTATTTCAAAATGATACTTTAACATTTTGTGACCTGCTAGTGATTTGCCTCATTCTTATTGAGTCCTTTGCGAACACCTCGTTAGGACCTAATTGACGCAGTTTGCTGTGTCTTAAAGGACACGTGCACATTTATTTTAGGTAGAAAAGATAAGAGGTTTTTTTTTTCTCTGACATAAAAAGTGTTAACATGTTCCCTCACCTATTTATATAGATGCGGCGATCACACCAGGTATATGGTAAATTGATGAAAAGTCTTTGGTACACGCGTCAAGCGGGATATCAGTCCATAGATGATAAGAACAAAGCTTCAGCAAATAGTATACCCTCAGTAGACCACTTAAAGTGTGGGGCAACGATCAGCAGCATGTCCGCTACTAGCAAGCGCTCCTCCACGGTGCATCGCAGAGACAAAATAGCTGACAGGTTACACACAAACACTGTGTCTCAGGGTGCTTAGAACAGATACGGAATTTTTAAAATTGACAATTGCAGAATAAAAACCAGTAATCCTACACGTTTCGTAGCTGAGACGCTACTTCATCAGGGAGTGGCACACATACTACATGGAGTCCCACAGAAATTTTGTATCTCAAACAACTAGAATATGGAGTCCACAAGTATGATGTAAACTTGCAGCACCCAAGCAAAGAAACATACACAAACGTATGTGGTAGTTAAAAAATATATTCTGGATGACACAACGGTGGGCAATGGCAACTTACAGAGAAGCCCCATGCAAGGGCATTGTACAAAAACACGTGGAGTAGTGTTCGGTGATTGAGACTCATGTACCGATGGCTGTGGAGCTCCTGCACGAGAGCCGGTGCTCTGCGATGTTTACCGGGACTCGCACTTCCGCGTTCCTATGCCTCACGTTCCCATGCCTCCGCGTTCCTATGCCTCCGTATGCAGTTTCGTCAGTCCTCGGGGTTTATTTTCCCCAATATATGTCTCCCTGGTTATACAGTACTTTTGCACTCATCTCCTACAAATATCTTAATCAAGGGGAACATAGACGTACAGGCTGTGCTGAGGCGTGCGGACGCTCCGCGCTGAGCCCCTGCATCCTCAATGAGGATGCCTTGAGAGGGGGCTCACGCGAGCGTCCGCAGGCGTGCTGACGAGTTGGAGGTTTCAGCCAAGTGCCAAGCTGTTTTTCAGCGCGCTGTCGGCTGAAAACCTCCAATCACAGCACAGCAGCGTCAACATCACGGCGCCGTGACATTGGCACAGTGACATTGACGTCAGTGCGTCGCGGGCGATTGTCCCAGCGACGTCACTGCCCCGTCTCCAACCACCTCCCCCCGGCTCCCTTCGCGCACGCTGGCTCGCCTGCAAGTCCGTGCAATCGCGCTGACTGAAGCAGGCGAGCCTCAGCGTTAGCGCGCCTCTGCTCTCCCCACCCCTCTATGGCCCGGGCCTAAGATTTGTACAAGTTCCAGGTCTGTAGAGTCTTATAACAAAGTACTGAAGTCTAAATAGCCATATTTCTTATGGTCTAATGCTATTTTGCTGACTTTAGGAGGGACTCTTTGTTCTAAATGGTATTTTGTGACAGAGAAAGTAGACAATGGGAGAAAAAGTGCAGTGTAAAGTAATAGCAGGAGAAACTATATCAGTAGACAATAAATTCATTTTTCGTAAACTTGTAAGAGTTTTGTGAGGGTTTAAGTTCAGTGCTTTCTTTCTCATGTTAGATTTATTACTACTTACATATCACATTTATAAACCCTATCCAAAATTTCCTTTAGTCAGATTTCTGTCAGTGGGCACACATCAATTTTAAATAGATTTTAGTCATCATGAAGAAAAATAATACTTCAGATAGGAAATCTTTTTCCACACTGCTTGAAAAAAAAAAGAAGTAGATAAGGCCTGTTTTGCAAGATGTGCCTGTCAGCTTTTTAAAACTTCTTACTCCTTTATAAAAATAATGTACATAATTCATATGAATGTTTGACTACATAACAAAATGCTTTGTATATATTTCTCTGACAGCAAAAGAACAAAAAAGCATAAGATATCATTTTTTGTTTTTTTCAAAAGATAGGACCGAAACGTCGGTGAATGTGCCAGCTTTCTACAATACATCTTTTTTGATACATTTACTGAGTGTGCTGTCTCTTTCTTGCTGTGTGGCCCTGGGACTCTGGATTTGCCTGGTAAGGAACCTATATATATATATATATATATATATATATATATATATATATATAGACATTATAGGGTTGCAGACCTGTCTAAGACATGCAAATGAACATACAGTAATATTTACAGTTGCTATATATATATATATATATATATATATATATATATATATATATATATATATAAGAAAAAGAAGTGCAAGCTCCATAGCATACTACTGTTATGCAATTTATTAAAGATAAAAGAGTCAGGACATGCACTCACATAGTGGGCTAAAAAACACGCATTTGAGATAAATATCTGTAGCATGTCTGTGTCGCACAGTAATACAGCCAATCAACCCCTGAAGAAGTCAATCACGTGACGAAACGCGTTGTGGCGCTGTGACGTAATTGACGCTCACCGTGGACGAATGGAGACAGCGTGTGGAGGTGTATCTGTCCCCAAAACATGCCGTGGTCCATATGCAACACGCCGATGGAGGCAGGAAAGATATTGCTGGTACCGGGGAAACAGAGGAGCCCTTGTACGGCCCTTTACTATCTTAGACGACTACACCCTGTGACTTTCTAAAACGGAATTGACATCCATTGCCTGCAAACTGACACTGGATCCGTTCTCCAGCTGGTGACGTCCATCTACAGATATTTCTTTCAAATGCGTGTTTTTTAATCCACTATGTGAGTGCATGTCTTGGCGACTGACTCTTATCTTTACTAAATTGCATAACAGTATTATGCTATGGAGCTGGCACTTCTTTTTTCATTGTAGGTATCTACTGTATGTGATCAGGCTAAGACCATGCAGAAGCTGCAGCCTACTCCATAAAGCAGGGGTGAGCAGACTGGGGGGGGGGGCGCAACATTTTCAAGGTGAGGCGCAGCCGTTACAAAGGTCCCGCGCTCTCCCCCAAGGCATTTAAATTAATGCATGTCATTTCCCAGTATCCCTTGCTGCAGTGGTAGCACTATATGCTGGGCGATAAAGGGGAAAGGCAGGGTTGCAGACCTGTCTAAGACATGCAAATGCGCACACTAATATATATGTAGCCCTCTTTCCCCGGGACTTACGAAACTATGTGTACTGATTACCTGTCTGGCGTACAGGAGGCATGATCCTCCGCCACTGGGAGCCTGGAGTGATCATGTTCATTGTATGCAGTGCCTCCATCTGAGAGAGATCCTATCACAGTAGGATAACCTTTCACAGGAACCCACCAGTAACTGATAAAAATACACACACACAGTATGGATAACTTATATTTACTGGCATATAACTGATAACTTTGATAATAACAAGGCCATACAAGGCCGCACCCACACAGTACTCCACCCCCACAGTAACACCACCCTCATGGAACCCCCAAAGTACTGAGGTGCCTGGGCACATAACCCGTTAGTGTCCTCAGACCAGGCCCACACAAAGAGTGTGTGTGTGGAGTAGCGCTACCCACAGTGTGTATGGCCGTTGGTGCATGTGGTACTTCTCCTGGTCTCAGTCCAGAAGATATTAATCTGTGGACCGCAAAATGATCCCATGCCACGCAGGGCCATTTTAAGACCTTTGTAGGCCCTAGGCACTTTTATTTCTAGAGGCCTGTGTGTCCGATATTTTAACTAATTTTTATGGTAATTTCATTGTTTGCTTGGTTCTTTCGATACTAGCGATATTTAAAGGTATCGATACTTCGAAGGCATTTGAAATTAAAATGTGCTGTTTTCTCTTATTTTGTGATTTTTTTTGTTTAGGTATTTTTCATGTGAAATATTGTAGGCCCTAAAAGGTTCGTAGGCCCTAATGTATAAAGCACCCCCTGATGCCACGTCTACCGGATCATTTCCATCCACCACTGGAGGGATCTCCCGCACGGAGTGTGTCCCTGTAAAGTGTCTCTGATAATTGATATGCCTGGATCTGGTCCCAGACCGCAGGCAGCAGTCACTGTTTGGCGCCTGTCACCGGCGTGCTGTAATCCCACTATAAGCAGGGCCTTCCCTGCAGCATCCACAACCTGATGGGAGTCGGGGCCTAGCTGGGTCTGGGGGAGATCTGGCCTAGTCTCAGGGCCAATGGCACCTGAGACACTAACTCACTTCCTGGTGCCCTGCTCCCGACAGGCATGGTCTCGCAAGCGTGCCAATTATATCTATCTGGATCCTCCATGGATACTACAGCTCTATTGGCTGTGCTGGCTCATGTGTTGTGCAGTCCTTTGGGCTGCTGGGAATTGTAGTCCCTCACGGAGCCTATTTCTATAATGGTTGCCACTTGCGCTGTACTGCGCATGCGCATCGGCTCAGGTGCGCATGCATGAGGAAACAAGATGGCCACCACCACCAGAGAAGCTCCCCGGTTGCACTGGGCATTGGTACTTAGACACCAGCTCCCCCGCACCCAAAGTAGGGGAAAAGGGGGGCTCGGCTACATATATATATATATATGTGTGTAGCAGGGTTCCCCCTGGGCCCTTTACCTCCGTTTAGTGGGGGGAGACCTCCGCAGGTTGCGCCGCGGAGGGTGGTCTGGCGATTGAATTGCCGGGGGCTCCCGGTGGCATCTGTAGCAAGGCGCCGCCATCTTCTATGTGGTCACATATGCGCAGAAAGGTTTCACATCATGCACAGAGTGCAGGAGCCCAGTGGCCATTGCCAAGTTGCGCATGCACAGAAGATAGCGCGCGGAGTTGCAGCCAATAGGAAGAGGCTCCGAGCTGGGACTACATATCCCATGAGCCTCAGGGGTGATCACATGGGTGAAAGTGGCCAATAAAGTGGGCTGAATCCCTGCTCACAGGATATAGATATATTGGGGTGCTGGGACAGGATAAGGGTAGGGTGTGTATGTGCAGGGAGCCCCTGCACTAGGCCAGAGATCCCCCTTAGGCCCCAGCTAGGCCCCAACTCCCCTCAGCTTGTGGTTGCTGCAGGGACCGGCCCATAAGATAGGGACAATGCCCCTGTATTTTCAGCATAAGTGAGGGACACAGCCAGGACGCGGTGGCATCCTTGCCCTTGGTGGTCAGAGTGGATCACCATCTTCCAATTGAGAGACATTTCGAAAGGGGGATCACTCCATGTGGGAGCCACCCACCGTAGAGACGGAGGCGTTGTGGATCACTTTCTGGATCCGTGGATCCCAAGTACAGCATCTGCACGCCCGGGTGTGGACACACCCGGCAGGTACCTCATCACAACACGTGCACCAACCAACAACTCAAATTAGTGGGCAGTGCTGTTTCACACTTGGGTGGGTGTGGGAATCTGATGATACGGTGTTGGGGAACATGGTGTGGGGTTACAGCCCTGCGAGGCTTAGTGTTGCAAAGTGACACTACTGTTATATAATTGTTATGCATATAGTAAACTGTTTTACCCATAACCTTGTGTATTGGTTACAATATGTGGGTCCTGTGTCAGGGGTTATTCTACACCCTAGAATCCCGCACAGGTGGAGGCGCTATGAGCATCGTTCAAGTATACACCCCAGGCTCACTGCAGCGGAGGCTCAGACCTCCTGTGAACCAAAGGTATTGCACCCCACACATTCGTAACACAGGTAGAGTTCCCAGTAATGGTTCCTATATGAGATTGGGGGGAGGGGGGAAATGTGTTACATATACATACACAAAGAAAATATCCACAGTACTCATCAGATCCAATAAAAAACATGAATTTATTCCATCAGATATAACAAAAAATCTAAAATAGGCCCTGTTTGGCTTACATGGCGTGTTATCAAGCACCAGGCAGGCCTGAATCGTCGGCCATTTTAGAAGTTTGTGTCAGATGGAATACATTATTATTTTTTTTATTGAAGACTTGTTCAGTGCAGTGGATATTTTCTTTCTTTATCTATACAGGCATACCCCGCATTAATGTACGCAATGTGTCCAGAGCATGTATGTAAAGCGAAAATGTACTTAAAGTGAAGCACTACCTTTTTTCCACTTATCGATGCATGTACTGTAATCGTCATATACGCGCATAACTGATGTAAATAACGCATTAGTAACATGCTCTATAGTCTCCCCCCTTGCGCACAGCTTCAGTACAGGTAGGGAGATGGTATTGCTGTTCAGGACGTGCTGACAGGAGCATGCGTGAGCTGGCGTTTGCCAATTGGGCGATATGTCTTTACGCACGAGTGCACTTAAAGCGAGTGTCTTTAAAGCGGGGTATGCCTGTACTCCTTTGGGCTGGTGAGGTGATCCTGGCTCTTTTACGTGCGCACCATGAAGATAAGTAAACTCTTTCTGATTATTGTACATCTATTTTTGATCAACATGAGTGCCCTAGATAGATAGATATAATATGTGTGTGTGTGTGTGTGTGTGTGTGTGTGTGTGTGTGTGTGTGTGTGTGTGTGTGTGTGTGTGTGTGTGTGTGTGTGTGTGTGTATGTGTGTGTGTGTATGAATGTACTTCAACTAATTTTCCAAACAGGACAGATTAAGTAAAAAACGAAGTGTAAGGCCAAAAGTGTACAAAAATATCATTTTATATGTCTAAAAAGCATTTATAATATCTGTGACATATATTTGTATTACCGTAGGATTCAAGTGAGCTTCATCGTGAAAAATTGCAGTTACTGTAGCTGCTTCAGCAACTTTAATGAAATTATCACAACCAGACAGTCTGGGGGCCACTCCAAGGCCCTTTGTGGGCCATGGTTGAAGAGCCATGGTTTATATACAGTACACACATGCATACTGTACATACTGTGGTGTTATTCTGCCGACTCGCACCAGTTCACCAGTACTGGTTGTTAAAATGCTTACCGGTTCTGAGAAGTGGTGCGACCTCTGTCTGCTGCAACTATTCAGTGCTTAGCGGTGATTGACAGGCCCTGAGCACCAAAAATCCAGCCCCACAATTCATAGTGGGGTGCACATTGGGGGCTAGGGGAGGGAGGGCAGGAAGATGAGATACGGGTAAGAGGTGAGGAGTGTGTGTGAGAATGAATAATACACTAATATTTAAAACGCTGTGCTGTGTAATAACGCTGCTTATCTATTGCCTGATAACAAACATGGCATGATGTATAATGAGGATATCATTATATCTAAATAAAAAAAAGGTAGAGAAAACAAATCCTTTAAGTGATGCACTTTTGAGTATCTATATGCTGCAGTTTGTGTGGCACTTAGGGGTTTATTCTAGTAGATCTGAAGTTCTCATTGCAAAACAGTATGGTTTGGCATGTTCAGAAGTAGCAGAATGAAATGTGAGAAAAAAGCCCTATTCTCTATTACAAACCGGATCTTCTAAACTGTGTCTAAATTAAGTGACGAACCGCACGGTTTAACAGCCAAATCGCTGGCTTTAGAGGAGGAGTCACCAGAGGTGGTGCTAACTCCATCCCCAGTCTAATTTATAGGTTTTACTCTCTCAGCCAAACCCATATTTCAGGCTGCAGATGTACACTGGCGACACACTTTATTCGAGCTCGGCTAGTCCCACGAATTCGGGTATACCCGGGTGTATTGAGGTTTGTGACTGTTTTCTGCCCGAGTGCATTGAGTTATTTTCCAAGCAGGGATTGAAGCATTTTATTCCTGCTGGCTTCAATTCTGCACAGTATATATATATATACTGCATTACAATTCATGAATTTATGCCATCTGGTAGACACGCGAAGCATTGCAGCCTATTAAATCCTAATCATTATCATTTAACAGATCAGCCGCCCATCAGCCAGGCATGAACCCAGGCTGGGAAGGCAAATGCAACGGGGCTTGTCAGAGGTGAGGAGCGGCGCATTCCAGGTATCTGCCAGGTACATACCGGGTATTTGCTCGAATAAAGTGTGTCGGTGCAGTAACTTGCAGTGACAATCTCTCCACTCTTTAAGTGGTGTTAAAAAAAATGCAAGTTTTTTATAATCAGTTTGAAGAACGGAGCTCCAAGAATAGCACTTGTGGGGGAAAAAAATGTGAGTTGGAGGCTTTTTTGACAAACAATTTCGGATGAGCAGAGCCAGAGTGAAACCTCTTCTAAAAAGGCTGTTTAGATGTGGATTGCATTAGAGAGAAGGGCTTCCAGAATAGCAAAGCATGACAATCCACTTCTAAAGTGCCATTTAGCATCAGTTTGTCACACTTCGGAGTTACAGTACTAGCATAGGCTCCTTAGTATTTTTCGATTTGTTTAGACTGAGGGAGCATGTTGTTAAAAATTGGAATGTCACCTCTGTATATGATCACAGAATATCACCTCCTGAGATGATTATAGGTTTTCCAAGGCTGGAAAATGAGCAGGCATAAAGGGTTATGTATAATAAAGGAGGAGGGGAGTGAGGTGGTCTCTAAAATTGCAGGAGGGAGGATAGCAAGTGTGTGTGTGTGTGTGTATGTCTCACTCACCTTACCTTAATCCTGCAATTGTGACCTTTTGCCATCTCTCTATCAAATGTTGTGTATGGAAGAGGAGGATGAGTGTGGGTTTAAAGATAGATTGGTTACTAAGTGGGATTGCGGCTTAGAATGAGGTGAAGAGTAAATGTGTAAATATTGAGGAAAGATAAAAGGAGACTGTCGGAACTCACACTGAAGCTGAAGAGAAAAGATTTCCTCTTGAAAATAATGCGTTGAGCATAAATAATAGAGCAAATGGAAGTGCAAATGCTCTCAGGTTTTTCAACAGAACGGAGACAAGGAGAAACTACGTTTCAAAGTAGAAAGGCAGCTCTAACGTAGCCAGAAAAGAAACAACCACATGCATAACACTAATGGCCACATACAACCCTGCCCTGGAGAGAATACGAAAAGATCTGCATGCTATGCTGACAGAGGATGACACTTTAAAATGCATCTTCCACAAACCTCCCATCCTTGCATGGCAGAACCGCCAAACCTCAGACAGAAGTTAGTAAACAGAAAACTTCAGAAGAATCTCAAGGACATTAGACCATGCAACAACACACGCTGCAAACTTTGCAGACATATATGCCAAGATCCCACAGCCAGTCACTAACATCGAACACTCCATGTTAAAGGATCATACTGCTGCACATCCAGGAATGTGGTAAATAGGATTCAATGCAGAAAATGTGACCCGGGTTGCTGCTTTGGTGAAACCAGCCCAAAACTTCAAACTAGAACTTACCAACACAGGTACACAATAACACATCATAAAAAAAGAAGATATCGCACTCCAGTGGGACATCACTTCTCACAGCCAGATAATTCCATAAATTACTTAAAAATCTAAATCCTTAAAGCAATGCATAGAAGCTCTCAAGAATAGAAAATACTCAAAATGATAATGCTCTTTGACATGAAAAAAGAGGACTAAATACTGATCTGGTTTTTTTTCATACAAACTATCAGAATGTTTTGTAATGTTTCTCCCTGCCTCTCTGCTAATGTTATAATTTAACCCCTTTTCCCCCACTGCATACCTATCCCCCCTTCACACTTTTGTTGGCTGTATGGTCCTATACAGTATAAAAATGACGGTGTTACAGACTGCACTCCTAAGTAGAATATAGAGTTATAAAATGACCGGTGCATATAAGGCAACAAAGGCAATGTCCCCAGCACTCTTGAGAATAAACTGAAAAAACACTGGAATATGTATATTCCAGTGTTTTTTCAGTTTATTCTCAAGAGTGCTGGGGACATTGCCTTTGTGGTCCTATACAGTATGCTCTCCCCATGTGTCACTATCCCTTTCATACATCCTGCCTGCTTATTTACTATTCCCTCTGCAAGTACGTCTCTACCTCATCTCCCTTAGAATGTTATCTTGGTTTTCACATCTGTGTTAAACTCATTGAATATTTTGTATATCATTATTGCGACCCGAGGAAGAGAGGAGAACTCTGAAAAGCGTGTTTCATAATATCAATTGTTAGTCCAAGTAAAAAAGGTATCACCTAATTCTGAAGTACTCCATTTATTTTGCACTACCGCAACTAGACTAACACGACTACCTCTACAAAATGTACTTAGTATATACAAAGCTTTACATCATAAAGACAGCAAGAATCCAAAGGGATGAAAAATATGTACGTGAACTGGTTGATAGTCCAGCAGCCTAAAGCTTTCAAACAAGGGTCCACATCTACAAAACGTGCCATGTTTTAGCACCCCATTACTCCCGTTCACTTGAGTGTGAGTAAAGGCGTGCTAAAGCTTTGAACCCATTTGTTGAATTTGGTCTTCCTCTTCATAGTTACATTTCCAAACATAGACCTTTAATACCTTCAGTTTAAAGGCGCTGTGCAACTTCCATGTTTATATTTTGGAACCACAGAAGTCGGTCACTTATGCGGTAATAACTATCATTACCGAAATCAGGAACGGACGTTATTTTTCCTAAATGTAACGGGTATCCTCCAAGCTAACTTGATGTTTTACGTTAAAGTTAACAGGAGGCCATCTTTACTTAAACATGGAACTTTACGCATAGTAACTGAGCTGTGAAGATCCCTGTAAGTAGTTACTGGAGTTCTGGGGATCTACCCCTTAGTGTTTAAGTCGGCGTCCACTTTCTCAGTCAGCTGCATACCGAAGGACCTAGACTTTCAAAGCCTTTGAGTCCTTCTTTGTTTGTGTTAATAGGTGCAGTAATTAAAAAAAAATGTGCATACCTATGCAGCCTGCTTTCCATGAAAATGAAATTTCAATTGAAATACTGGAATAGTTGCCAAAGCTTCGGGCTGTAACGTGCATTCAAATATCTAAACCAGGGGTGGCCAACTCCAGTCCTTGAGGGTCACCAACAGGTCACGTTTTCAGCACAGGTGGCTCAGTCAATGACCTGACCTGGTCGTGGCCCTTGAGAACTGGAGTTGGCCACCCCTGATCTAAACAATCCCTGTTTTGTAGACGCAGCATCAAATTACCAATAAACCCCACATTTCATCCACCCTGCCATGACTATGTGAGGAAATGTAATGCGCTTGTTATACTTTGAAGTGCTCAGTTTCATTTGAAAGATGATTTTAAAACTGAATATTATCTGAGCACTCATCAATGTCTTGGGAACCGACCAATGGATTTTAAAACTTCACAGTACATCTGTGAATTTGGAATTTCAAACAAGCCGATGTCTGTATACTTGAACGTGATAAGTAACCTACTTACCCTTTAACTTTATTGCTTAAAAAAACAAGTGTTTAATTTCGTGGGATGTTATATAACATGACTCCCAGGTATGATTTACAGCTTTGACTTTACAATGTGTGCTGGGTAATCTCATCTAAGCACTCCTGTTTTATATCATTAATTATCAAAGTTATTCATGATTACAAAAGATCTGGATGCCAAGAATTTGAATTTGCTCATAAGCCAGAAATGTTTCTTACAGTTTTAGAGTCAATCTGTTATTGGTATCATTTTTACATTTATTTTTTAAGAAACTTCAGACCAACAATAGAACAGACAACCAATAAAATAGGAATCATTTTGTATCTTCTCTATCCTCACCGTTGCATTGAACAGCAATGCACCGCAGACTCACCAAACATTGAAACATGTCCTAATAGTTATCTTATAGCAGAAATTCAGTTCTTAGGCCCAGATCCACAAAAGGGTGCTAAGCTTTAGCATACATTTATTCCCATTCACATGAAAGATAGTAAAGACGTGTTACTAAGGATTTGCACCCTTTGGTGGTTCTTAGCCTAAGTGCTCTGGAAAGCTATGATATTCACAACATTAGAAAAAAGGTTTTTTTTTAGAGCTCACACTCCTTATAATACTTACTGTACCGGAACAAAAATAATTATGGAGCACCATATGCTGTCATGGTTCTGATCCGGTGCTAGCTTCCATTGGTAGGAAGGCAGCGGGCACTCAAGAAGTTGAAGAAAAGATTTCTTTGTTGAAAGTACATATTCCTCTGGAACCGAAACGCGTAGGAAGAATATGTACATTCAATAAATCAATATTTTCTTCAATTTCTTGAGAGCCCGCTGCCTACCATTGAACACAACATTAGAAATGCATCCTACACTATTCAGAACATGTGGGAGCTCTGATAATTTGCTGATGTGTCCTCAAAGGAGAGCAGACAGTCACTGAGGGTGCTACTCAATATGCTCTGAAATCTTCCCCACGCTGTAAAAGAGTTTAGCTCTATTCACTTAAATGAGACTGAACTCTTTCCCAGTACAGAAAGACGAGTTATAGTTGTAACGGGTATTCCCAACCCAAATCGCAGATTTAGTGTGGGGTGAAGGAGAACATACAATGTTACTCGGGTGTGGTGCGTTACCTGTTGGCTCGCAGGAGGGCTGAGCTTCCGCCACGGGGAACCTGGGGCAATTATACTAGGGGTAACCACTTACTCAATTCAGCGCCTCCACCTGCGATGGCTCCCACCAGAGGGGGAGTGGTTCCTCGCAGGACAATCAATAATAACATACACGGTGAGGTATAATAACTAAGGACTTTACTAACATGCAAACAACATATATCACTACAATACAATAATATAACCTGTGTCCCTCTCTAGAGGAGACACCTACTGCGTCGCGCAGGACGCTTCCCCAACACCAGGTGATCCCACCCAGTATCCCGAGAATCCCACCCAATGTCCCGCACTCTTGGAGAGAACGTGGGTGACTGCGCAGTCACAGTTACACTAAGGGGCCCGTTGGTGCACTTATGACTGTATGGTACCTGCCGAGCACTCCGGTACTCGGATCAGCAACTGGCTTCGCAAAGGGTCAGACGTGTGATGAATCCGTCTGATCCTACACCGGACTCCTTTGTACGCGGACCGCCGAGGGCGATCCCACCCTGGTGACAGTCTCTGAGGACCCCAACTTGGATCCGAACCTCTTAGCAGGAACCGCAGCGTCCGCTGTGTCCCTGTCTAATCTACCCTACCGTGACAGGATCCCTAACATAGGACCTGTCCCTACAGCACTAAATGACACGCGCTATACTATAGGCCGTCCCTACAGCACAGCAACCTATAATGGCTTTAGGGGAAGCTCCTAGGGGCCTACAGGGGTTAATAGCCTGCCCCACTCCCCTAACTCTTCCCAGCCCTGACTGTTACTAAACTAATCCCAGCGCCTGCAGCAACAAGCTGTGACCCACTGGATGTGTGCAGCCAACGTGCTACACAACAAGGTGCCTGCCTGTCAGACCTCACAGCTCTGACAGCCGTGACTCTGACCAGGCAGCACTATACTAAGGGCAGCGTCCCTATCTTGGGCCTCCCTCAGCACTTACCCACTAACCTAGTGGGGAGTTGGGGCCTACCTGGGGTGTGGGTACCTATATGGGGCAGGAGCTGCACTCGCTCCCCGCACCCTTCCTTCCCTCACAGCTCCCTGACTCCAACTCTCTGTAACCTTCCTTTCCCAGCTCCCACTAATGTAAGTGGCAGGGTCCCTAACCTGAGGGCTGTCCCTGGCAACACTCACCTTACTGGGGAGCTGAGCTATCTCGGGCCCTGGGGGTGCTGGCCTAGTACAGGGAGTCCATGACTCCTGTACCCTACCTCCTTCCCTGGGCTGCTCCGGTCTCTCATTGACAAAAACCCTGTCTGCAAACAACATTGTGGCAACTCTGCAGCATGAGAATCTGCCAGCTCTATTGGCTTCAATGCTGCCTGTGACAAGGGTGAAAATGCATTCCCCAGAGGCTGCTGGGAATTGTAGTTCTTGATACAGCTCTTTTCTATGGGGACCGCATGCGCGATCTTTACTGCGCATGGGCGAAGCTCGCGCTACAACCAAGAGGGCGGTGCCCGCCGGGAGCAGTTGCCGCCCCCTTCCCCCACTGCCACAGGAGTAAGGCAGAGGGCAAAGGAAGATCAGGGGAACCGGGGGTGACCTCCTTACACTCTCCCCCTGGTGAAAATACCAACGTCCCCGCTTGGAGAACAGCATCACATTACAGAAAGTTACACAATAAAAATGCATTGCATAAACGGTACAATGTAACATATTGACTGTAGCATCATGAATACATGGCATATCACACACAGTAATACCCAAGGCCAGCTGAGTGTTAGCTGCTTGCTGAGACCATTTGTGGGGTGCCCCTAACTGATCATGTGGGGGTACCTCACTTTTGCGTCCGTGAGCCTCCCCCTGGTGAATCTCTTGGAGAGCACATTCTGGGGTGACAGTCACCGGTTCTGTACTACTTCCTCCCCCTGGTGGAATGAAGAGTACAATGTCTCTGGGCCAGACCTTTACCCGGCCATCCATGGCATGGATGCAGTAGGCCAGGAGGTCTTGACCTTTTCCACGGTCCACCACATGGTGAATGGAGCGCTCCTTCTTGGGCTCCAAGGAGGCAATTTTCGCTAAATCCCTCTTTACACAGTCTTTGTCCCTACATACTGGCGAGGCTTCCACTGGGAAGCGAGCAATGGGCCATGTCTCTTTCAGCAAAGTCTCTGTTTCACCTGGCAGGGGGTAAAGGGTAGATACCTTACCACCGCGGTGATTCACGGTGGCCAACAGGTCCTCGGGGATGCTGTCAGTTCCCACCTCGGCTGTCTTGGGACCTGCCCCCGGCACTTCTGGGGCAGTCCACTTACTCGCTGGAAACTCGGGAGCGTGGATCCCAGTCCTGGGACCATTTGGGTTGGAGCACATGGGCTCACACTCGGTTCAGTTGTGATGACACACGGAGGTCCAGCTACGTTCTTCTGCTCAGCATGAACTTTAGTTGGAGCATTTTTCACGGCCACCTCCACCGGAGCCTGTAGGGAGCAAGGAGGTTCCTCACCACTCCGCTGGCTTGCGATGGGTTCCTCTTCATCTGGAACATGGGCAGGTAGGTATGGGTTCACTCGCACCACTGGACAGCTACCTTCTAAGGAGGACACCTCCGCCAGGACGCGATGCAGAGGGGTGCCATTCACCCTGGTGACCAGACTTAAGGAGCTATCTTGCTCCGCGATCACCTGGAGGCTCACCCCCAACACCCCTGGGGCAGTCGACTCACCCTTATCTTCATTAGGTACGGGTCCCAAGCCTAGTACCGATGGTACCATTGTAGTAGGCCGGACTGACCATTGTAGGGCACACGGGCCCACAGCAGGCTCTGTATCCACCGAGATAGTTGGTTCGATGATTTCACTAGAGTGGTCCGCCGGCAGGCGCATCACCACGAGTGGTTGGTCGCTGAAATCACCAAAAGAAGATGGGGGTATAGACACTTTACCCTCTGATTCTGGAATCTGTGATTCTGGCCTTTGTGGTTGCTGCTCTACCACTAAGACGTCCCCTTTGAGAGGGTCTGGAACCGTTTCTGCAACATGGTTTTGGACACACGGGTCCCCTGAGGCCTCTGGAATTAGGACAGACTCATTAGCAATGTCACTCACTTTAGCAGAGGGGTCAGGCTTCCCCGCTTCTTCCTCAACTGGCTCCGTAGCCTGGGGTGTAATAGGCTTCAAGAACCGCACACCGCAGCATTCACACTCGGGCTCCCACGCCAGTGCACCTCTAGAGCAGTCACAGGTGGGACTAAAACACTGTACACCCGGTTCTCCGCCTACCTGAGTCGTTTCGAAGTCTAGCGGTAACTGGGACATGTCGGCTCCCTCGACATAGGCTTCTTGCAAGCAGGGGCACATTAGCATAAGGAGATCTATGCCTGGTGCTCGTCAGGGCACATACACATTAGGGTGTATCCCCTGACAGTCTATCTCATCCTCATGCATCATCTCATCCTCAGAGAACAAAGAGTCTATTACTGCATCGACGTATGGTTGAAGATAATAGTGCTTGCTCCCCCTGGTGGAATCTGAAGGAAGGGCACGTTCTACAAGGGAGTGGTTCTGGCTCTGCGCTGAGTCACTCACAGTACAGGGGAGGGGCTCGGATTTTCACGCCAAACCCGGACAAATTGTTGCAATACTCTCCTGTGCAGGCTGGCAGTCAGCAGCACATGCACTCTCCTGTTTTGTCGGGAGACGCCATTTTACTGGGTCTGCATAGACGAGGGGGTACCCCTCAGACGGGCCCCCAGGCATAAACAGTGCGGGCGGTGCCTCTGCCAGGCATATATCCTTAGTGGGGATTGCCACAAAAAGTATAGTTTTCCATGTGGATGTGGAATCCTGTTCTTCATCTAAGACACATGCATGTGGCCACCCAGGAATTCTACGCATATAGGACTGGACCCCAACCGCGGGTATAGTTGCGGGAAGGCCTCCTACCGCCACCACCTCACCAGGTTCCATATACTGCCTCAAAGCCCAGGCAAGAACCTCGTGTCCGGACTTTACAAACATTGTGACAAAAATAGGAATTGGACAATTTGGAAAAAAAATGGAACAGGGCACCCCAGGTCTATCTCAGCAGCGCCTCCAAATGTAACGGGTATTCCCCCCCAATCGCAGATTTAGTGTGGGGTGAAGGAGAACATACAATGTTACTCGGGTGTGGTGCGTTACCTGTTGGCTCGCAGGAGGGCTGAGCTTCCGCCACGGGGAACCTGGGGCAATTATACTAGAGGTAACCACTTACTCAATTCAGCGCCTCCACCTGCGATGGCTCCCACCAGAGGGGGAGTGGTTCCTCGCAGGACAATCAATAATAACATACACGGTGAGGTATAATAACTAAGGACTTTACTAACATGCAAACAACATATATCACTACAATACAATAATATAACCTGTGTCCCTCTCTAGAGGAGACACCTACTGCGTCGCGCAGGACGCTTCCCCAACACCAGGTGATCCCACCCAGTGTCCCGAGAATCCCACCCAATGTCCCGCACTCTTGGAGAGAATGTGGGTGACTGCGCAGTCACAGTTACACTAAGGGGCCCGTTGGTGCACTTATGACTGTATGGTACCTGCCGAGCACTCCGGTACTCGGATCAGCAACTGGCTTCGCAAAGGGTCAGACGTGTGATGAATCCGTCTGATCCTACACCGGACTCCTTTGTACGCGGACCGCCGAGGGCGATCCCACCCTGGTGACAGTCTCTGAGGACCCCAACTTGGATCCGAACCTCTTAGCAGGAACCGCAGCGTCCGCTGTGTCCCTGTCTAATCTACCCTACCGTGACAGGATCCCTAACATAGGACCTGTCCCTACAGCACTAAATGACACACGCTATACTATAGGCCGTCCCTACAGCACAGCAACCTATAATGGCTTTAGGGGAAGCTCCTAGGGGCCTACAGGGGTTAATAGCCTGCCCCACTCCCCTAACTCTTCCCAGCCCTGACTGTTACTAAACTAATCCCAGCGCCTGCAGCAACAAGCTGTGACCCACTGGATGTGTGCAGCCAACGTGCTACACAACAAGGTGCCTGCCTGTCAGACCTCACAGCACTGACAGCCGTGACTCTGACCAGGCAGCACTATACTAAGGGCAGCGTCCCTATCTTGGGCCTCCCTCAGCACTTACCCACTAACCTAGTGGGGAGTTGGGGCCTACCTGGGGTGTGGGTACCTATATGGGGCAGGAGCTGCACTCGCTCCCCGCACCCTTCCTTCCCTCACAGCTCCCTGACTCCAACTCTCTGTAACCTTCCTTTCCCAGCTCCCACTAATGTAAGTGGCAGGGTCCCTAACCTGAGGGCTGTCCCTGGCAACACTCACCTTACTGGGGAGCTGAGCTATCTCGGGCCCTGGGGGTGCTGGCCTAGTACAGGGAGTCCCTGACTCCTGTACCCTACCTCCTTCCCTGGGCTGCTCCGGTCTCTCATTGACAAAAACCCTGTCTGCAAACAACATTTTTGCAACTCTGCAGCATGAGAATCTGCCAGCTCTATTGGCTTTAATGCTGCCTGTGACAAGGGTGAAAATGCATTCCCCAGAGGCTGCTGGGAATTGTAGTTCTTGATACAGCTCTTTTCTATGGGGACCACGTGCGCGATCTTTACTGCGCATGGGCGAAGCTCGCGCTACAACCAAGAGGGCGGTGCCTGCCGGGAGCAGTTGCCGTCCCCTTCCCCCACTGCCACAGGAGTAAGGCAGAGGGCAAAGGAAGATCAGGGGAACCGGGGGTGACCCCCTTACATAGTATATTGAGTTAGAGCCTAAGGCCCGTAATATACTGTGTGTGGCCGTGCGCGCATGTGTGCCAGTGCGAACGCGCATGCACGTGCCGCACACTTTTTGTGTGTATGCTGTGAGCAACTGTGCGGTACTGTGTGTGTGTGTGTGTGTGTGTGTGTAGATTGTGTGTTATAAATACGTTTATAATAAATAAATACGTTGGTAAAGAAATTATTTATTAACATTGTACATACACACACACACACACACACACACACACACACACACACACACACACACACACACACACACACACACACACACACACACACACACACACACACACACACACACACACACACACACAGTACATACATTTCAGAGGTGGTAGCGGCGCAAAATCTTTATTTTCCCCATCTTCCCCCATCGGCCGGCTCCACGCTCACTGCCGTGGTCCTATTTCAGTATTTGGAAGGCTGACTAACCACAGCCAACTATAACTGGCGCGCGCGCATGGCGCAGCAAGCGCGCCCTCTATATAATAGCCCTTAGGGTGTTATTGTGTTAGTCTCTAGGATGCAAAACTGGAGTAACACTGATCAAAGAGAAAACAGCAACAGCTTTTATGAAAAAAAAAAAAAAAAAGGAAATTGCTTTCAATTACACCACATAGTGGCTGTGACACTAAAAGACATAATACATGCTGTATAGTTCTCATTTTAAAATACAATGTAAGCAGCATAGCGGGTTATGTAACAAAGTCTCCCAACTGTAGCAAAACATGGTGCAAAAAATAGCACCAGCTTTTTTAAACCAGAAAATCGAATTGAACGCCACAGAGAATTTTTATTATCTTTAAGAATCCTGGTGCTATTTTTTCCCGGTGATGCAGAACATACTTGGATATATAGGGAATACTTCATAAGATACCTTTTGGCACTGAAAGACAATTTCTGACCCTTTCACTTGATATGCACCAGAAGGTGATGCATGGAATAGCAGCTCTTACTAAATATGGTTCATAATGTGGTTTATAAGGGCTTCTTTCAGATCTAAGTTACACATATTAATTTAGCTCATATTACATTTCACTCTCTCATTGTAAGGATTACAGTATACTTCTACAGCAGGCCTGCACAACATACGGCCCGCGAGCCACATGCGGCCCGCCTGGCCTCTCTGTGCGGCCCGCGATGACTCCGGTCGGGCGCCAGTTAATTAATTAAATAATAATTTTAAAAAAAAGGCGATTCCCCTCCCGGTGCGCAAGCGCAGGGCCCACCCCCGCCCCCCCTTCCCCCCGCTCGCAACGTGGGACGGAGGGGAAAGTAAAACAGCCAGCTCCTCTGCGGCAGAGGATTGGATGACTGTGGTGGAGCGTGCTCTCAAGTGCCCCCAACTCGCAAGTCAAGTCCTTCCCCGGCGCTCCCTCCTGTGTTTCCTCTCACCCTCCTCCGCTGGCAGAGGCTGCTGCACCGCGGGCTGCGTGTACCAGGGGGCTGCGTGTGTACCAGGGGGGCACTCTGCTGCAGGACACCGCGGGCTGTGCACCAGGGGGCTGCGTGTGTACCAGGGGGGCACTCTGCTGCAGGACACCGCGGGCTGTGCACCAGGGGGCTGCGTGTGTACCAGGGGGGCGCTGTGCTGCAGGACACCGTGGGCTGCGTGTACCAGGGGGCGCTCTGCTGCAGGACACCGCGGGCTGTGCACCAGGGGGCTGCGTGTGTACCAGGGGGCGCTCTGCTGCAGGACACCGCGGGCTGTGCACCAGGGGGCTGCGTGTGTACCAGGGGGCGCTCTGCTTCAGGACACCGCGGGCTGTGCACCAGGGGGCTGCGTGTGTACCAGGGGGCGCTCTGCTGCAGGACACCGCGGGCTGTGCACCAGGGGGCTGCGTGTGTACCAGGGGGGCGCTCTGCTGCAGGACACCGCGGGCTGTGATCCAGGGGGCTGTGTGTGTACCAGGGGTGCGCTCTGCTGCAGGACACCGCGGGCTGTGCACCAGGGGGCTGCGCGGCTCGGAATGCGGCCCCAGCCTGGCACGCGCTGCCGCGCTGCTGGAAGCGGCCCTCCCGCACTGCGCGGCTGTGAGCGGCTTCCTCCAGCCTGCAGCCCAAATCTCTATTGCAGCCAGGTACATGTCACTGCCTCACCTGGTGCTGTCCTGTCCTCCATTGCGGTGCCACGCTGCTCACTGAGTCTCACTCTGTGTGTGTCTGTATATAATATATGTGTGTGTGTGTGTGTGTGTGTGTGTGTGTGTCCTAGGAATTATACATTCTTTTAATTTGAGGTGCATGGGGGTGATTTGAGGTGCAAGGGGGGGTGATTTGAGGTGCTGATTTGAGGTGAAAGGGGGGTGATTTGAGGTGCAGGGGGGGTCATTGGAGGTGCAGGGGAGGGTGATTGTAGGTGCAAGGGGGTGATTGTATGTGCAGGGGAGGGTGATTGTAGGTGAAGGGAAGGGTGATTGTAGGTGCAGGGGAGGGTGATTGGAGGTGCGGGGGGTGATTGGAGGTGCGGGGGGGGGGTGATTGATTGGAGGTGCAGGGGGGAGAGTGATGTGAGGTGCAGGGGGGGAGAGTGATGTGAGGTGCAGGGGGGGAGTGATGTGAGGTGCAGGGGGGAGAGTGATGTGAGGTGCAAGGGGGGAGAGTGATGTGAGGTGTAGGGGGGGAGAATGATGGAGGTGCAGGGGGGAGAAGGATGTGAGGTGCAGGGGGAGAAGGATGTGAGGTGCAGGGGGGTGGGATGTGTGTGGTGTGCAGGGGGGTATTGTGTGTTTGATGTGGGGGGGAGTATTATGTGTGTGGGTGAGGGGGAGAGATGGGGGTATGAGAGATAGATGGGAAGTATCACAAAGGTTGATAGTGAGGGGTTCTGGGGGAGATATATGGGGATGATGATGATGAGAGGTGCTGGAGGAGAGATGATGATGATGATGATGATGATGATGATGATGATGATGATGATGATGATGATGATGATGATGATGATGATGATGATGATGATGATAATTTATTTATTTATAATATATTTTACCAGGAAGTAATACATTGAGAGTTACCTCTCGTTTTCAAGTATGTCCTGGGCACAGAGTAAAACAAAATAATACATGGTTACAAATACAGTTACATAAATGAACAAGGTATACATTATATACAAGACATTGCATGCACAGTTAAAGAAAATATATATTATGAGCGTATGAAACAGTTACAGACCAGATTAAAGTGTGGGACAGCCTTAGATTTGAAAGAACTTAAGCTGGTGGTGGATATGAGAGTCTCTGGTAGGTTGTTCCAGTTTTGGGGTGCACGGAAGGAGAAGGAGGAACGTCCGGATACTTTGTTGAGTCTTGGGACCATGAATAGTCTTTTGGAGTCTGATCTCAGGTGATAGGTACTGCATGTGGTAGGGGTGAGGAGCTTGTTCAGGTAGCTGGGTATCTTGCCCAGAAAGTATTTGAGGGTGAGACAGGAAAGGTGAACTTTGCGCCTAGACTCTAGTGATGACCAATCTAGTTCTTTGAGCATTTCGCAGTGATGTGTGTTGTAGTTGCATTGGAGAACAAAACGACAAATTGAATTGTAGAGGGTGTCAAGTTTGCTAAGGTGGGTTTGAGGAGCCGAGCCATATACTACAGTATGTCTCCATAGTCAATAATTGGCATTAGCATCTGCTGTGCAATACGCTTTCGATGATGATGATGATGATGATGATGATGATGATGATGATGATGATGATGATGATGATTTTATCCATGCTGCCCAAATTTTTTTTCCTTGGAGCAGTTTGGCCCCTCTCGCTTTACGAGTTGTGCAGGCCTGTTCTACAGCAATCGATAACTATACAATTAGAGGCTTGACCACCAAATGTTACAGCTTCTGTAAACATAACCAACATTGAAGGCCAACAACTCTTAACAGACTCTGGTCCTTTTTGGTCGAGTCACTTTTCCCTGGAGAGTGTTGAGATAAGCAGTGTTAACATTGTGATAGAGTTATCAGTTAGGCAGGAGTGTACAGTGAAAATCTGGAAACCAGATTGATAAATGGCAAACAAAATGTTTAAAACAAAGGTGAACAGTGGAAATCAGTCAAAAGCGAGATAAAACCCGTGCACCTGGGTCATTGCTAAAAGCTGCTTTAGTGAAGGAATTCAGTTGTGTCTGCAACGCTTGTTAATTTTGAAGTGTAGTCCTCCCACTCGCTGGCATTTTAAAAAAGTGAGCTGCTTTTTTCCCTATCACTCAAGTTGAACGTCCACCAAACAAATCTGTTCTCCAGAGGTGGAGCTGCCTGCCAGATGCAAATATATCTTATCGCTCAGTGGTGGGGTAGAATGCTTTGTGTTTGGTTTATGGAGAAAGATCATTCCCAAAACATTGAGTAATAGCCATTTGAACTTAGTGTTAACCCAAACTAAATTCTGTGGCTGTTCTGTTCTTAGTAGTACGGGCACATTTGGTCCAGGGACATGAAGCATCCCCAGGCCACATGTGGGATTTCATGCTATTACTTCATTTTTCTAACCATTTTGCTGCTGCAGAGTACAGCTTTTTGCAAATATTTTAATCTCTTAAAGTGACAGTTCAACAGCTATATTTATTATTTAATGTTATCTAATTAATTAATACACACATAGAAGTTTTTTTAAATTAACTTCTGTAGAGGTCCTGGTCGTGTTGGTAATCGATACATTTTCCATTCCATCGTGAACACTTAAACCCTGACAGAGATGCCCGGCAGGGACTTCACAGTCACTGAGATTACACGCAACCACAAAAGCTGCAGTCTGAGAGACAGCGAGGTCCATTGGAGATGTCTCTATCAGGGTTTCAGACGGAACGGAAAATGCATTGATTACTGGGTCATTCACGACCTCTACAGATGTTCAGGGAGGTTTTATCCTTATTTATGTGTTTATATTTTTTCATTACATAACGGAAATCTTTTTTGAGTAGGTTGTACGTCCCTGTTAGAGTTGGACCGAAGAAAAAAGTGAGAGCACCCGATATATAATAATATTAAGGTGTAGCCACCTTTAGCTCAATAAACCAAAACATCTTTTACAATTCCCTTTACTTTTCCCTTTTATGAACATATATTCCAATGTGAAATTAACCAGTATGTTTTTATTCTGAAGATACAATTATGTAAAATAATGTGCTTCAAACGTTTGTACTACAGGAGATAAGATGTTTGTGAGGACTGAGTATACTAAGCCTTCAATTGGCTACAATTAGCTTTACCCAGTGCAGACACCGTCTCAAGATAATGTAACCCTGTGTGATGCAAGGAACACACTCACACTGCACCCTGTCAGGTTTCTCTCCAGTGTGCCATGGAGATGTGACTCATGATGGACATCTGATCCACCAATAAGAAAGACTGTGGAAGAGGTGGGACTAAGGGGAGAGGAGCCTTTAAGAGGGGTTGGCAGGGCACGTGTGAGAGAGATCTGCCCAAGCCTGAGCGACTTCAGGCTTGACCGCGTGTGACCTGGGGCCAGTCTGTGACCTGCTGAGAGGACAGCAGAGCGTGCAGTGAAGCCCAGCAGATCATCACTGAGAAGCCACCTAGAGGAGCAAACACCATCAAGGCCTGCTACACGTAGTTGCATTAATAACCTCCAATCCTGTGCTGGCACCATCACATAGGCCTAGATACTCAGGATTGGGTGGCCACATCCTCACAACACTGACATATACCCACGCAGTGCTTATGGGGAATGTTATGTTGATGTGTTATTATATGCATTGTTAAAGGTCACCCAGTTCCTCAGTATCTTTTCTTGATATATAAAACGAGTTATATTACAAACATCATTGGAGTTGTCTACCGTTGTTTAACCTAAGTCTGCGGTCCCGCTGCATCCGACGGCGCGCGCGGCCGTGTGCGTGTCACTCACCTGCTCATGACTTCCTCCCGAGTCGGCCCCAGTCCCTCCTCACTGCCAGGCTAACTACGCACTGTGATGCATCAGCTGGCAGGGGATGCAAGAGGATTGTGATCCGGAGCGGTGACGCGTCACGTGGTGCGCTGGTGAGCCTATCAGCTCCGGGGGCTGTACTTTCTGGAGCTGTCAGAGCTTCCCCCACCTCCAAAAGGTAGGGGGGGAAGTGTGTGTATGTGTACATATGTGTATGTGTTGTGTGTGTGTTTCGCACAGCCCCGGTGTATCTCCCACTCCTCTCTCACACGCACAGGGGGGAGGGGACTTTACAGCACCCAATATATTTGCCCCCTTGTATCCCCCCCTTTCCTGCAGAACCACAAACCACCCCCTCTCCTGCGGAACCCCAACCTCCTCCACCCCTCTCCCTGGGCTCAATGGCCGCGCCCCCCCACGCCTAACAAAGTTGACTGCAGTCCGCAGATCGCGGTGAATTGATGTGCACGCGCCGCTGGGAAGCAAGGTGGCTTTGCGGGCACGTGCAGCGGGGCCTCAGCCTAAAGCCACGTGTGGCATATCACCAAAAACAAAGAAAGGACTCAGGCCCCCACCTCAGCACCACATGTCAGTCTGGTAGATATATAGAAGAGTTGTTACAATTGCAAAAAGTCCTCGTTTTTAGCACAGGTTTTCGCAGTGCGAAGCATAAACACAAGAGTACATGATTGGTGGAGGGGTTGTGTATGACGGTGAGGGGGTAACAAGGCTCACAATGTAGGTTATGCCCGTTTGGTTACCTCTGATACATGTTTTAGGGTTCGGGAGTGTCAGCCCTTAAACCCAATAATTATATATGCATTGTATGTATTGTGCAACAATAAAGTATTTGATGTGTTTTTACCTTTCCAGGAATGCCAGCAAGCAGAGATTGCTGTGGTATGAGTTTCAAGGGGGGAGGGGGGAGGGGTTTTGCAGAGAAGGGGTTGTCAGAATGTGCTTAGCTAGCCAGGGTCCAGAGTTGTTGGGTTTCCTAGAAATGTACCCAGGAATCAGGTCTGATTCCTGTGTACATGTAGGAACATGTCCCGGCAATATCTCCCCTTGAAAACGCTGTCACGACTCACCACTAGGGGTTCCCTGCTTCAGCACAAACCAGAAAGGTAAAAGGGACATAGGGATGTGAGGTGTTCCTGAAACAGTCAAAGGATTCCTAGGTTAATGGGGATACCCAGTAAATGCCCAGGTCACCCAGAACCTTTATAGCAGTTTATGGGTTGGTTCCCTGCTATAGCACAGACTAGAAAGATAAAAGGGGCTTAGGGATGTGAGGTGTCCTTGAAACCGTTAAGTGGTCCCTAGGTTAATGGGGATACCCAGGAAATGCCCAGGTCACCCAGAACCGGTATAGGGATTCTGAGGTACTCCAACCATATATATAAGGTTCCCCAAAGTAGATTGTCTAATGAAGTGCACTTTATATCATGTTTTTTGTTTGCTATAGGGCTTTATGCTGTCAGCTGGGCATATGTTTAAGGTGCCAGTAAGTCTGTATAGATTCCTTACATGAAAGAAAAGGCAGGATGTTGAGAGGTGTCGGGGTGCTAAATGGACGGGGCAGGGCGGAGTACTGGGTCCGGAGAACAGAGACCCCCTGGGGGGGACCCTCTGGTCTGCTAATCTCAGTGACGCCTGCCCAGGGGGAGGCAATGGGCTGGCTAGGGAAAAGATGGCGATCGTAGGGGCTTTTCCTATTGGCCAGAATAAACATCCCGCCCACAGGGTGTCCCGAGCTGGCTCAACACGTTCCCTGACTCTGACATCATCAGCCAGATGAGCCCTGCTCTGATTGTTCTCACGCTACTGATAGGCCTGTAGTATTCTGTGAATGAAACCCAGAAGTATTATAAACCTCTGTGCCAATCAGATTTACAGTTCTCTAAGATTCTATGGTTCTAGTTTCAAGTCTCCAGCAATAAAAAGGGCCGGCGGGTCTTCCAAAAGTGCTGCTTCAGCAAAATCTGTCTGGAATCAGTCATCAGAGGGAAAATCCTTTTAGGATTCCATGCACCTAGGAGAGGCTAGTTTTTTTTTTACCCCAGATCCCAAGTAAGTGTGTCTGTTTGCCTGTAGTTTGTGTATCATTGTGTGTATGCATTTTCTTGGGAATAAATATACAATTTATTACATTCTTGTTTTGCTCAATGCATAATCCTGGTAAAAAGGTGTAAATTGCCTGGTCTCCCGTCAAAGGCTGCTACTGCAGTTTGGTCAGGGAAACCTCTGTCTCAGCTCCAACTTATCCTTGCTCATTGCCACGACAGACATACCTGTAGGAAATAACAGAGTACAGGGATGGCAGTAGAAGAAATACAAGTAGCAAAGACAAGAAGTGAGAAGAGGAATGCTAGGAAAATGGGAAGTAAAAAAATGAGAACATTGAAGGTAAATACAGTAAGGCCTCAGGTTGTTTGGTATACAGAGACGTCAGCATGACGTCAGCGTCACGTGAAGCGGTTCAGCCAAAAATGGTGTACCACTCGCGTGACATCATGGGCCACGCCTTCGCCACACCACATGTCGCCCTCTCGAGGTCTCCTGCACCAAAGTGCAACTATCGCTATAGCGACGGAGACGTGTGACGTCAGCGGTCACGAGCATGTTGCCATCGACGCTACTGTAAGCGCGTCCTATGGCTGGTGTAACATGACCAGACGGCCCTGTCACCTCCCCCCACCAGTTCACAAGGGAGGCTAAGCGTTAAGCTCTATTGGGGTAATGTTGTCAGGCAAGACCTTTCAAGGAGTGGACACATGGGGAAGGCCTCTTACACCATGCCTTCCTGTTAAACAGTCCGTCCTTCCCTCTTTATTGTTATCTGTTGTTATTCTTGTGCATTAAAATCAGAATTTTACATAAATCAGTGGTCTCCAAACTTTTTAGTACGAGGGACACATCGTATATTCTACACATTTTCGTGGGCCAAAGAAAAAAAATCTTTATATAATTTTTATATATATATTTTATAAATGAATGAATAAGTTTGATTTGGATCTTTTTGGGGTAATCAGCATGATATGATTCAGAACAAAAGAGAAATGTGACAATTACACTGGGAAATTATATATAATGAGCAAAAATATATATACAGACATACTCCGCATTAACGTACGCAATGGGTCCAGAGCATGTATGTAAAGCGAAAATGTACTTAAAGTGAAGCACTCCCTTTTTCCCACTTATCGATGCATGTACTGTACTGCAATCGTCATATACGTGCGTAACTGAATAAAATAAGGCATTTGTAACAGGCTCTATAGTCTCCCCGCTTGCACACAGCTTCAGTACAGGTCGGGAGCCGGTATTGCTGTTCAGGACGTGCTGACAATTGCATGCATGTGCTGCTGTTTGCCTATTGGGCGATATGTCCTTACTCGCGAGTGTTCTTAAACTGAGTGTCCTTAAACCGGGGTATGCCTGTAGTTGCTGCGGTCTGGATAAAATCTTGTGCGAGGCTTGATGTGGCCCCCGGGCCATCGTTTGGAGACCTCCTGATATAAATGAATATACAACATATTAAAAAGGGAACATTTGGGTAGAAAAGAATAATTGATATAATTTTGTTGACGTGTGTGTAATTTGTCACAGCTTGGCAGAGTTGGCTTGCCAGACTGGGGCCCAACTATTTGGTTGTAATGGTTGGTATGCCCCTTCTGGGCTAGTTGATTTGGGGAGTGTTTGTGATGGGAGCTTTGTGACAGGCTATTAATAATACACCACCAAAGATATAACTGGGTTGAACCGGACGAGACTTAGATATGATAAAATATAATTTATTCCTTGATAAAGGTGAACGCACGAGATATACAAATAACAGACAAAATATTGACACTTACTTAAAGGTTAGGACAAGAAAGCCATCAGGATACAGGATGGGCCATTTCTTCCATAATTCAGTTGACATCACAGCAATACATGCAGCTCATGAAGGCACATGAAGGAACATTTGAGTAAAGGGTGACTCTGACTTAAATACCATGTCAAACTCATCTCTTAACCCTAGATGCCGAGTTGGCTAGAAAAAATCTCTTTGAAGCAGATTTTAGCTTCCATTTTACAACCACTCAGTTCCTTGGTTCCTGCCCCCAGTATAAACAATTAGGGCAGTTACCTTTTTGATCACTGGCCTATGCTAATTCTTGCAGGATGCTCTCCCTGCCCTATTAGCATAGTAGATGGGGGTCTGCATTTTCAGAGCAGAACCAAAATTCCATATACACTGTAAATAACTTCATAACTTCAGTTTAGTAGTACTTACTGGCACGTGAGCCATATTAATACATTCCGTCACGCATGACGCTCCCAATGAGACTAAATATTACCATGTAATACTAAAATTAAGAGGGATATTAATATCTGTCTGTTAGGACCAGCTAAACATCAGGTATCTGTAACCGTTAGTTGCGGCTCAGTCCCACGAATACACATATGTAGCTTTTAGCACGTTCAGCCGAGGACATCTCATAATATTCTTATATTTAATAAGGTCACTCATTCTGTAGCCCCACTCCTAAATCAGAGGTGTTTGGCCAGTCTACCACATGGGGGGTCTGGCAGGATACTATGGTTTGTAAGTGTGAGTTATAACGCTCACAAACCACTCCAGCTTCCTGCAAACAGGTAGAGTGGCTGAGCCTTTGATCAGGGGGCTGCTTCCTAAACATTTGGTTGCTCTCCTGACCATTTGCATTTAGTAGGCAGGCATCTTTGAGGGTAACTTAAACAAAGGGCTATAATCACTATTCAACTATTAACCCTTTAAGCCCCAGTGTGTGCGTGGTGCAGACACTGGCCCAGAAACAATACATTTTTACAGGGGAATAAACAGTTGGATGGCTGAAGCAGGGCAAAACCACATTACTGGACCCCAGTCCAGTAAGCCCCTTGCTTCCCAGGTGAGAGTAGAGGGTGGCCAAATGGCGTGTAACCCCTTTAATCCCGGGCCAAATCCTCTCTATCGTCACACCTCCCTTGCTCAATGGGTGCCTGGTGCCCCAGCTGCCTCCCCTGGCACTGGGACACCACTGGCACCATTGAAGCACTCAATAAGTCATGAGGATTGGCCTGGCAAAATTGTCATCCGGCATTGTCCAGTACATTGTCCTGGCCACAGTGAAAAGTGAAGTCCAGATCCTGCGGAGCAGGGCTCCACCGTGGCCGCCGGGCATTCACCTTTGCCTCCCTCTGCCCCCCACCCAGTGCCTGGTGAACCAAGTCCATGGTGAAGGGGCCCCTTTGCAGACCAGGCTGCACACTGCCCAGAGACTGGCATGTCTCTGCACCAGTAAGAGACCAGCTATCAAGCACAGACCATCGCTTTCCTGTCAACCAAGTCTGGGAAAGAGCTATGTCACTATCCTGTAGGGACCCTACCTGCCCTGGCCCTGGCCCTGGCCCTGTGCCCACCTGTAGCTGCTCTGCTATACCCTTGACTCTCCTCCCTGGCTGCCTATCTACCCACAGCCCCTCCTCTGGGAACCCAGGGGAATCTGTCAGGGGGGTCACTCCTGGCCAGTCAGAACAAGGGATCTCCTGCCTACCAAGCCCATCCCTAGCTTCTGCCAGCTGCCTAACACCCCACTGACCTCCTATCTCCCCCTGCTCCCCAGTGTCTCCCTGCCTAGCCCCCCCTAGGCCCAGCACCTCAGCCTGCTGCTTACTTCCCTGCAGCCCACCTGCACTCCTCTCCCCCCTGGGCAATCCTAACCCAGACACTGGAGCTACCTGAGTGCACCTACCTCCCTGACCTTGTCTCCCCCTTACCAGGGATGAGCTCTGGGGCACCTCTCCAGATGCAACCGCCTTAGCTCTTGGCTGGCAGGTATCCCTGGGGTGGCACAAGCTTGCCACTGCCCAGGATACCCCCAGCCCATAGCAAGGCTGCAACAGGGGGTTGCTGATCTGAGACACCCCCTGAGGCTCTGCCAGGGTAATGGGAAACTCTAGCTGCCATACCTGCTGCTGTCCCTCCCCGGCTACCACTAGCCCTTCTTCTCCCACTGAGATCTGATGCTGGCTACCTACCGGCAGCCTCCCATCACTCCGCTTCTCCCTAGCTAATCCTAGCCTGGATCCTAGGGACACCTGAGTGAGGCCATCTCCCTGACACTGCCTCCCCATTACCGGGGATGAGCTCAGGGTTGCTGGTGCAGATGCACCCACCTTAGCTCCTGGCTGGCAGGTAATCTGGGGGTGGTCTAACTTTGCCACAACCCCTGATACCTCCAGTCCATAGCAAGGCTGCAACAGTGGGGCTCTTAACTGAGAGTCCCCTTGCTGCTCCGCCAGGGTAATGTGGAAGCCTGGCTGCCCTACAAGCTGCCCTTCCTTCCCCTCCCCTGGTGCCCATATCTCCTGCCACCCCCCGGTCACCCCTATAGTGAAACAACGTGGTACAGTCATAGGAAAAAATAAGTCAGGGTCAGTCTGCGACTTGGTCTGGCGTACCTCGCTGGTCCCCGCAGAGACCGCCGCTTTCGTTGGTCCCGATTGCAGGGGGACTGGAGTGGCCGCCGCCGGCACCATCTGGGCTGGGCAGCAACGGGCCGCTGCCGCGACAGCGCCCGGGTTTGGTACAGGTACAACGGAGCAGGACAAGGGTCCGAGGTCTTTGTGGAGGAACACGGCTCCATGCAAACTTGGTAAAATAACCCCCTCCCGCAAACCCTGTCCCTCCCCCCACTCAGAAAGGGCTCTGGCACTTTGCCGGAATCGAAGCTCTTCTGCCGCCATCGCCGCCATGGGCGAACCCCGGGTAGCTGCCGCAGCAGTACCCGGCTTTGATGCAGGGTCGCCGGCGTGGATTGTGGGGCTCCGGTCATCGCTGGGAATCACCGACTCAGCCAAACAATGTGAAACACCCACCTCCCGCACACCCCAACCCTCCCCCAAATAAAATTGCCGCTGGCCGGATGCCGGAGTGGCGGCTTCTTCTCCGCCGCCGCCGGTTCTCCGCTGGGATCAGGTGGATGGCCGCTGCTCTCCGCCGCTGTTGCCGATGCAGCCCGTCCAGGTTCTCCAGGAGACGTCCCGAGGAGGGTTGTCGCCCCGGCTGGGCGGGAGCCATCAGAGGATGCCGCTAACTGGGTCATCTTTTCCGCAGCTCATGAGCGCTGGCCCTGAGGGGCTTCTTCGCCCGTCCGGGCACCGGGCATTATTGTGGCCCGTTTGTTGGCAGTGCCGCAGCGCCTGCCGGAGCTTCTCCGCCACCGGTGGACTAACCCCAGCAAGGGGCAACGGAGTCCAGAGCGGAGTTGCTCGAGCGCTGGGCTCATTCCAGAGTTTCTCTGCCGCCGGTGGACTAACCCAAGCAAGGGGCAACGGAGTCCAGAGCGGAGTTGCTTGAGCGCCGAGCTCTGGGAGGGGATAAGATAAGCGGGTCGGTGTGGTACCGACACCAGGAACTGGGTCCACTTCGCCGGGAACCACGTCATTCCCCACGCAGACAACAGTGAAAGCTCTTCCAGGGAAAACGGACTGGCCGCCGCAACGGGCATTACCTCTCCGGCTGTAAAACTTACGGGGTCTCCGCGATCGCCCGCTCCCTCCACAAGTCTCTGCTGTCCCGAAGCTTGGTCCCTTCCCTGCTCTTCGGGCTGTTTGGTGGTTACAGCAGCTGCAGCTGTGGATCTTTGCTCAGCCTGCCGGGATTCATGCTCACCGATCGTTGCCTCTCTCTCAGCCTTGCCGGCTGCTGGTCCCCGCGCCGACTTGATGCACTCCTCCAGTCTCGGTGCCCGGTTCCAGTCAGACGGATGGCCGGCACTTTGGTTCTGGAAGCAATGCTTCTCACAAGTAGGGGAACAGTGAGGAGGTGCCATATCTTGTGTTATATGTTGTACACTGTGTGTTCAATATCTTTAGTCCCAGGAACTCGCAATTACCATCGAGTTTCCACTATATTACAGTATCCCTCAGTACACTGTAATACAGGTCCAGTTCAATCCCGCCGCTTGCCACCAGTTTTATTAATAAGCCTTGGGAGCTTTGTGACAGGCTATTAATAATACACCACCAAAAATATAACTGGGTTGAACCGGACGAGACTTAGATATGATAAAATATAATTTATTCCTTGATAAAGGTGAACACACGAGATATACAAATAACAGACAAAATATTGACACTTACTTAAAGGTTAGGACAAGAAAGCCATCAGGATACAGGATGGGCCATTTCTTCCATAATTCAGTTGACATCACAGCAATACATGCAGCTCATGAAGGCACATAAAGGAACATTTGAGTAAAGGGTGACTCTGACTTAAATACCATGTCAAACTCATCCCTTAACCCTAGATGCCGAGTTGGCTAGAAAAAATCTCTTTGAAGCAGATTTTAGCTTCCATTGTAAGTGTGAAGTATCACACTTACAGCCACTCAGTTCCTTGGTTCCTGCACCCAGTATAAACAATTAGGGCAGTTACCTTTTTGATCACTGGCCTATGCTAATTCTTGCAGGATGCTCTCCCTGACCTATTAGCATAGTAGATGGGGGTCTGCATTTTCAGAGCAGAACCAAAATTCCATATACACTGTAAATAACTTCATAACTTCAGTTGAGTAGTACTTACTGGCACGCGAGCCATATTAATACATTCCGTCACGCATGACGCTCCCAATGAGACTAAATATCACCGTGTAATACTAAAATAAGAGGGATATTAATATCTGTCTGTTAGGACCAGCTAAACATCAGGTGTCTGTAACCGTTAGTTGTGGCTCAGTCCCACGAATACACATATGTAGCTTTTAGCACGTTCAGCCGAGGACATCTCATAATATTCTTATATTTAATAAGGTCACTCATTCTGTAGCCCCACTCCTAAATCAGAGGCGTTTGGCCAGTCTACCACATGGGGGGTCTGGCAGGATACTATGGTTTGTAAGTGTGAGTTTTAATGCTCACAAACCACTCCAGCTTCCTGCAAACAGGTAGAGTGGCTGAGCCTTTGATCAGGGGGCTGCTTCCTAAACATTTGGTTGCTCTCCTGACCATTTGCATTTAGTAGGCAGGCATCTTTGAGGGTAACTTAAACAAAGGGCTATAATCACTATTCAACTATTAACCCTTTAAGCCCCAGTGTGTGTGTGGTGCAGACACTGGCCCAGAAACAATACATTTTTACAGGGGAATAAACAGTTGGATGGCTGAAGCAGGGCAAAACCACATTACTGGACCCCAGTCCAGTTAACCCCTTGCTTCCCAGGTGAGAGTAGAGGGTGGCCAAATGGGGTGTAACTCCTTTAATCCCGGACCAAATCCTCTCTATCGTCTCATTGTTAATAATACGTCTGCTTCTCCAGAGTTCCGGGAGCAGCGGTCATAACAAGCTGCAGAAATGCTATTAGCTCTAGATCACTGACAGGGTAGCCTGGCAAGGTCATTTGACGCTGATGTAATCTACGAAATCTATGGCCTTGTTACATCAAGGAAGCATGGTTTGTTTTTTTTATTCAAAGGTAGGGTGGCTGCACAGGTCAACAAGTTAACGGAGCTCAGAGCTACCCTACTTTTTTTTTTACATTAAGATTTACCTTTCGTTTTCAAATATGTCCGAGGCACAGTTATGATAACAATACATGGTTACATTAAATGAACAGAGGTTATACATTATAAATGTAAACCATTACCTTGTGATGGTGCTACCCGTTCGCTCTTCAGGGTAAGCGTCTCCAGGGCAGCAGCACTTGAGTGACACTCTGGCCGTAGCGTCACGATAGAGTGCCTCCCTTCACTGTCATCTGATGTTGCTTGGGACTTGCCCCCAGGGGAATAGGACCGGGACACGTCGCTGGCGGCAGCTTGCAGGCAGTGGTCCCACTCCTGCACCACCAGTGGAAGTGCCTCAGCCTCCTTCCGGGCGGTCACCTTACTGGGTAAGCTCTTTTTAGATGTTGGGATAGGAATGTACAAGTTCCTTGGAGCGTCCACTCCTGAAGTTGCAGTCCAATTCAGCCGCCTCTTTAGGTAGGCCGCGTCCTTCCTCTGGGCCGGCAGGGGTGGCTGAAACACTTTAGGCTTTAGGTGAGTAGTACCACACCGCTGGCACTTGGATGTCAGACTCACCTCTCCGCCCGGGAAATCACAGCAGGGGCAGATACAGTGTAGAAAGCTTTCCCCTTTCACTTGCACTACCAGGAAGCCTCCTGGAAGTCGGTAGTGGGACACAATACACTCAGTCATTGTTGAGTATTGCGCGGAAATAGTGGTGATTAGCTCCTGCTCTGCAGACTCACCACACGCAGCTGAGGGTGAAGGTAGCCACGTCCAGCTATGCCTCCAAGGGAGACACTCACTTCGGTAGTTAGCATTGCCTCCTCCCCCTGGTGAATCCAGGAGTACTGGGACACTATGGATGGGTTGGGCTTCGGTTTCATGCCAAGCCGCTCAAAGCAGATGGGCATGGCTTCAGCTTTCATGCCGAACCAAACACGTTTCAGGGCGTGGCATTGCTTCGCACCAAGCCCTGCACAATTTTGCAAAGGAAAAGATTGCTTTTTGCAAACTCCTCCACGTTGCCCTCCCGTTTTTGGCGGGAAAAAGAGCCAAACTAATGTCCCCTAACCCCTTAATGACCTTAGCGGTTATTAACCGCTACAGTCATTAAGGGGTTAAGCCACCCTGACCCGATACCCACCCTTCACCCATTTATTTGTACACTGGCTTCAACATGTATATATATATATATATATATATATATATATATATATATATATATACATATATATATGTATATATATATATATATATATATATATATATATACTGTTTATGCATGATTAACCAATATACAAATAAATGCTGTACATGGCCAAATACAAATCTCTTCCAATATCAAACAACAGCAAGAAAAATCAATATCTAATAAATCCAAATACAAACACTCAATTTGACAATGTGTACATTATACAATTAATCTTTGCATCATGTATACTATGTCAAATAATGCTCCAAATCAAATACACGAATCCAAACAAGATACAAATAGAATCATTAAAGAAAAACAAAGCATCAACATAATTAAATTACCATCAATTAATCCAATCACCAATCAATTACAATCCAATTCAATTACACACTTCAAATCCTACAATGAAACCATTGTGAAAAATAATCTATGTCAAAGTAACCATCAAACAAAATCTATCTTCCAAAAATAAGCCAATAAAATAATCTATAGCAACCAGCCTTTAAGTTAACATTTGCAAACATGAAATGTGCATTAGCAACACATTTTTACACAAAGCAGCATATTACAATTCAAAAAAACATCCAAACAAGGCAAGCCAACAAGTTTTTATTATACCTGTATGAATGTCCATCTATAGTTTACAGACACAAATACATGTGCAATAAAAGAGCATGAAAAACAATTGAAACACATTAAAAATCAACATACAATACAACCACTGATTTGTCCTGTACGTATGTATACCCATAGTGACATACATACATTCAGGGCAAATAAATGGACATAAAATAAAAATGGACGTTAGGAAAAAAATGGCAAAAAACCTGTAAAATAAAAATAAAATACATTTTATTTTTTTACTTACCATTAGATGAACCAGTCACAGCAATCAAGGGGAACCGGAAGCACTGGAACAGCTATGCTGTGAAAGACTTTCAATAACGTCACATCCGTTCTCCAAAACCTCTGTCACATGGTCTACTTGAGCCAATCAGAGTTGGGATGGAGTTCCCACGCTCTGATTGGCTACCATACCATGTAAGGCCGGACATCTTTCTTTTCATGACGTCATCTTAAAGGCAATTGAAGCACAGCCATTCTGATTGGCTGTGCTGTCATTGCCTTTAAATGACGTCATCATTTTTTTTTTGTCGGCCAAAACACAAGGTTTTCACGGGCCACTCAGGACCGTGAGAACCATATGACGAAAATGTGACGTCATAGGCCTATAAAAGCCTATGTCGTCTCATTTTGAGGCTAGACGCCAAGGAGGAAAGACCTCCTATGAAGAAAGAAGACCAGGGTGTGGCGGATGAAGATAAGAAGACCCCGGAAGAAGACGGAGAAGACAGAAGAAGACGGAGAAGACCCCCACTATGGATTACAAATAGAAAAAAGAAGATAAAGACACTTGTGGATTGTAATGGTTTTTTTATTTTATGGTTACCTGGTTCCTGTTGTTGGATTAGCTGCTGCAGTGCTTCCGGTTCCCCTTGATTGCTGTGACTGGTTCATCTAATGGTAAGTAAAAAAATAAAATGTATTTTATTTTTATTTCACAGGTTTTTTGCCATTTTTTTCCTGACGTCCATTTTTATTTTATGTCCATTTATTTGCCCTGAATGTATGTATGTCACTATGGGTATACATACGTACAGGACAAATCAGTGGTTGTATTGTATGTTGATTTTTTATGTGATTCAATTGTTTTTAATGCTCTTTTATTGCACCTGTATTTATGTCTGTAAACTATAGATGGACATACATACAGGTATAATAAAAACTTGTTGGCTTGCCTTGTTTGGATGTTTTTTGGAATTGCAATTTGCTGCTTTGTGTTAAAATGTGCTTATAATGTACGTGTCATTTTTACAAATGTTTAGTTAAACGATGGTTGCTATAGATTATTTTATTGGCTTATTTTTGGAATATAGATTTATTTTGATGGTTACTTTGACATAGATTATTTTTCACAATGGTTTGCTTGTTGGATTTGAAGTGTGTAATTGATTTGTATTGTAATTGATTGGTGATTGGATTAATTGATGGTAAATTAATTGTGTTGATGCTTTGTTTTTCTTTAATGATTGTATTTGTATCTTGTTTGGATTAGTGTATTTGATTTGGAGCATTGGTTGACATAGTATATATGATGCAAAGATTAATTGTATCATGTACACATTGTCAAATTGAGTGTTTGTATTTGGATTTATTAGATATTGATTGAGCTTGGTGCTGTTTGATATTGGCCGAGATTTGTATTTGGCCATGTACAGTATTTATTTGTATATTGGTTAATCATGCATATACAGTATATATATATAGCAGGCTTAGGGAGGATTTGTTCCTATAAAGTACACCTAGTTTAGCATAGGCTTTGGATATCAAAGTAGCAATGTACCAAATGTTAAGTGGGAGTCAAACCATATGCCCAGATATTTAAAACTAGTGACAGGAAAGGTGTTAGAGTTGGTTGTGATCTGTTGCTTGGTCGTTGGTAGCTTGAGAAATTAGACGTAGTCCCAAATATCATCATTACAGTTCTGTCAGAGTTTAAAAACAGTTTATTTCAGGAAATCCACTTTTAAAGTCTTGAAAAATCAGATTGAAGTATGTGTCCAAGGTCAGAGAGGCTAGGCTGTGGGCATATAAGATTGTGTTATCTGCATACATGCGCTTTGAAGCTGATTTACAAGCTGTAGGTAGATTATTAATGTAGAATGAAAAGAGTAGGGACCCCAGAACAGTGTTTTGTGGGACACCGCAGGTGACATCCAGTTAGAGTTAGAGCCCAAGATCGAGACAAATAGGGATCTACCCGATAGGTAGGAGTAAAACCAGTTTAAAGCGTGTTCCCCTATTCCAGAGCACTGAAGCTTGGTTAACAAGATAACATGGAGACGCAGCTTTATGGTATGTATGTATGTATGTCTTTATTTATATATCGCCATTAATATACATAGCGTTTCACAGTTGTAATACACGTAACAATCATATAAATAACACAAATAACAGAACATGGAAATAAGCGCGTCAGACATAAAAGTAACATTTGAGAAAAGGAGTCCCTGCTCCGAAGAGCTTACAATCTAATTATAGTAAATAGAAGTCACAAATAGGGAATGAATGAAGTGAAGAATACCGTGGCCACATGCACAAATGCAGGTACTATGGGTGCAGTAGAGTCACAAAGAAAAAGAAGCGCAAACTCCCATAGTGTGATCCATGTTAAATGAATTGTAAATGAACATGTAGTTCAAAATATCAAAAAGTACGATATCAAGGAAGTACAATAATCAAAGGGTACGTACCTTAGAATATCAGCATTTATGTGTAAAAACGACACATGGATGTACAAAAATCGATTAAAAAGCACACAATAAAAAAAAAATACAAAAATGTGTCATTCAATAAAAAAAATTGTATATGCGGGTGTCCTGCAGTGTGTATAAAGGGTAACAGCTAATCTGTAGGTGGACGTAAATCATCCAGCGCGGATAGAATGCCAGAAGGATAAAAGAGCGTGACAAATGGAATAAAGAGAATTGGTTAGATGGGGTAAAGGTAAAAAAAGAAACAAAGGAACCAGTAAGAGTGGTAAAAAGACAGAGATAAAGTGAACAGAGGAGAGCACAAAGAAAAGTTAAAGTGACACCAGATAGGAAGGATAACACTACTAATTTAAATTCGTTTCTGGCACCCCTGTCAGACATTGTGTATACAGTGTGTGATCACATAACATCAGCAACCCGTAATGAAAAAAAAATGAAGGTGACTTGCATATTCATTTTGTCTTTAACAGACACTTCCTGCTAAAACTTGTACCTAAATGTAAATGTAGAGGGGGGAAGGGGTGAGAAACTGATAAAGATGAGTGCTTACAATTTAGCAACAGCTTTGAAAGTATTGTTAGCATATGCTACAGTTTGAAACCGGGCCAAGTGATAGTGCGTGATAACACTGCACAATTGAAGCAGCACTTCAGTATCTAATCTGTGGATTAGGGCTGATTTGGAGGTTCACACCACTGAGGCAGCGCTAGGACTAAATTTATAGTTCCACTTTGCTGATATAAATAACAGTCACGGATTAGCTCAAGAAAAATACGACAGGCTGCGCCAAAAATAAAAAAAAAAGAGAGAAAAAAAATAAATGGACATAGTGCAAGTAATGGAAACTTGCTTTTTTGTCCAAAAAGAAATGAAGTAGACTTTCAAACAAGCCTAGAAGCATCTGTTTTCCACTAGCACCATGTATGTCTGGGAGTTTCCAAAGATCTTGTCCCTCGATAAGGTCATTTGCCGAATTCATTTCTGAACATAAGCGAACTGGCTGCGAAACAAAAGGTTGCCACACAGCGAGGACTTTTCTGTATGATGGATCCCCTTGATATTGTGGTATTTTGTTAATCCTTTTATTGAAAGTATTTAGCACAATGGTCAGATTCTAAAATAAGATACCTTATTATTTTTTTTTTTTTCTTGGCTCGGTCCCTTGAAGAGAAGCATAAAGATGATTAGAGAGGCAAAACAAAACATTTTACAAATGGAAATAAAACAAAGCATATGTGTTGCATGTAAGTTAAGGGGCAGAAGGAAGGGGAAAGAGTAGATCAGAAACAGAAGCCTGTTAATGAGAGATTGCCTTTTTCTGGAAGTAATCTTTTAAACTGGTGCCTAAAAGTTGTCCAAACGTTCACCAATCAATAAGATTATGTCTGATTTCCCTGCCCCTTTTAGTCATGCTCGGTTCGCATCATTTATATAATGTATTTGGTGTGGTTACTGTTTGTTTTCTGCTCTCATCATAATCAGCCATGTTCTATATTTATTCAGGGGAATCAGTGCACCTCCAAATAAGAAACAGAGAAACGCACGATAGTGAAGAACGTCCTTGCAACTCTATAATGGTTAACTGGCGAGATATGCACTTACGTGTAAGTGCCTGCACCTACTGTAGGCACGTAAAGGTATCTTTTTACTCCTCCTCTCCCAAACAGATACAGATGACTTCCGCAGCCTTTGTTCTTTTAAAAAGTACAACTTTTATGTAAAAAACAGGAAAACACTCACATAGATGGAATGAGTTTTTTAACGAGGGAACCAGCTACAAGCGTTTGAATGCTCTCCGTCAACCGCGACCGCAACTCCCGCCGGTGTCCTCATCACTTCTGGTGATTCACTGCGCTCCTGAAACTGGTCCCCCGGCAACCCTACGCGTTTCGAAGGTCGTTCCTTCTTCCTCAGGGGTTTGTATCCCTGGGTGCAGCCACTTACACGTAAGTGCATATCTCACCAGTTAATCGTTATAGAGTTGCAAGGACGTTCTTCACTATCGTGCTTTTCTCTGTTTCTTATTTGGAGGTGCGCTGATTCCCCTGAACACATTTTCAACCCAAGAACTGGGAACAGTTCTTTCCCACCGCTAGTTTATTTAGTTTAGACACCACTATTTTGAGCATTTCTTTATTGTGTTATATTAATGTTCTATATTTAGCAAGAGGTGTTTACAGATTATTTGCACTGAAATCCCAACTGGACAGTATTAATCTCTAGCCTGTTTTTGTTTGACTGACATCCTCTCAGTTAAAAATATACACAGCTTTCTTATATGTGTAATCATTTTCATAAGGCATTTCAATGAAATGAAAAGGAAGCCAATTCTTCACTCAAAGTGCATGCCACACATACAGGTCATTTAGTGGAACACCAGCCACACTTAACACATGCTCCATTCAGCTCAGAGCACAGTTTAGTCCTGGAATTAAATTAGCCTGAAAGTAGCATTTAACTCCAGGACTTAAGAGGGCGACAAAACAAAAGGTGGTCGCCACATACAGTAGGAACCGTAACAATTAAAGAATGGTTCTTAAACCTATTTCTTTACACAAAACCACCTACTTAATGATTCTCATGCAGGAGAAAATAAAGCTTATGCTTGTTCCACGGAAACATGTCATATAGCCTTATTCTGTGAAGTGAGAATAGTGCCGATCCAGCGTTATTGCATGGAAAGTTCCATTTCATAAGCGCTATTTGGCTGTACAGAATAAGGGAGATAGTTTAGTCTATGAGGTTAATAATTAAGCGGCGATAGTGCCAATTAGGGAACTTGCTCGGAAACGCCTATTGACTGCAATTTGAGTTTTGTGTAATAGTGCCCTGTTGTGTACTATTGCCTTTTAATGAATAAGGCCCCTAGTCAAAATACAGTGATGCCGTTTCCCCAATGAGGGAGAAAACTATCACAATTCATTGAAATTAAGTTGAACACTTCTCCAGGACTGGGAAGTGTCTTCCCAGTATGGACCTATAATTCTGCAGCATTAGGGTAACAAAAATGGTAGGATCAAATAGGCATTATCTGGCGGAGAGAGCCTGAATAGCTGAATGTGCTGGTGGTATAATGTTTGTGTATTTGGGACTTTTAGAATCCTCAAGTCGCTACAGTTTTCACAAAAGTGAGTCTCTGAGAAGTCCCATTGATATCTTTTTTTTTTACCAGCAGCTTCAATCAAGATAAAGATTAATTCAAATTACAATATACTAATATTTAAATTCAAAATAGCTTAAAAAAATGTGTCAATCCAATTATCTAGTTCATTTCTCTTAAACATCCCTATCAATAAGATACGTTCAATTCAGGTGTCATTGTGATAATTGGTAAGTGGTATCAGGTGGTAACTCCTATGTCACCTAAACGGAGGGTCCACCATAGAAGAGCCACTGGTTTCTTGTCACTGCACACCTCTGGTTCATGTGAAATGCAACAGGAAAGTTGTAATACAGAAAAAGTCTGCTGACCATGGTAGTCCATCAGCAAGGAGAACACTACGTGTCATAATGATGTTTCCTTTACTTATTGGCTTGCTGGCAATGGTGCAGCCACTAACCATTTTATCTTCCCTTCAAACTGGGAAAATGCCCCCAGATGTCACCTAACAAGAGGTGTGTTACATTAGTTTAACTGGGATCAACCACTGCATTACTAGCTTTAAAAATGTGTGTGGGTATGTGGCTTGACTCCCATTTAACATTTGATTTGTATATTGGCAAACTGACATCCAAAATCTATTCAAAACGGGGTGTACTTTACAGAAATAAATCATGCATTAGCCCATTGGTGAAAAAGCACATTACACAGCAGATGCTAATGTCAATCATTGACTATGGAGATACAGTGTTTGATACAGCACCCAAAATTCACCTCAGCTAACGTGACCCATTTTAACTCAATATGCCGTTTTGTCTTACTATGTAACTTCAGCACCCAGTATTGTGTTATGTTAATTCAACTAGTTTGGCTATCTCTTAGGTCCAGATGTAAAATACATCTTTCCTGACTCACTGTAAAATACTTTCTGGACAAGTTACCCAATTATCTGAGCAGGCTTCTCACCGTACTGTACACAGCACTTATCTCCTTTGATCCGCCTACAGAAACCTGCTTATAGTCCCACAATTCAATTACGTATCTGGTCGTGATCCGATTTGGTAAAAACCAGGACAAATTAAATTTTTTTTATCTCTCCCTCCCCTCATTCGCTCTCCCTCCCCTCCATTCTTGCTTACCCCATCCCTCCATTCTTTATCTCCCAATCCCCTCCATTCTTGCTCACCCCATCCCTCCAATCTCTATCCCCATCCCTGCATTCTCTCCTTCTCCTATCTCTCCATTCTCTCTCTTACCCCATCCCTCCTCTCTTACTGTGGAGCAGTGGGGGATCCGTCCTGGTGACAGACATACTGTAGGAAGTTGTGACTGACTTCTGGGTAGGAGCGCTGTGATGAACCCGCCACCAACCCACCTCTGCTGCCACCATCTCTAATCCTCCTCTGCTGCTGCCGTCCTCTAACGAATGCTGTCCTCTGCTGGCACAGATTCTGGCATCTTCCTCCAACCTCCGCTTGTATTCTCCGCAAAATCTGGACATTTTTTAAATTGTCGGGACACCAGGACAGTTCATTAAAACCCAGGACTGTCCCAGCTAAACAGTAATGGAGTTTATAAAGAAGAAGCTATTGGCAGAATAATAAGCATCACTTTGTTTTCTGAGGCTGGTAATGGCTGTAGAAATAGAATGAGGCCGTTGAGAACAGAAAAGTTTAGGCATATGTGTCAAGCAACAGTTTTCTACCATAAGTGTCTGGTGTGTGCTATTGGGGGAGGTGGGTTATTATGTTTATTGTCGAAGGGGTGGTTATTATATGTATATGTATTGGGGGGGTTTCGTGTGTATTGAGGAGGGGGGTATTGAGTGTGGGGGGAAGACATGGGGATGTGGGAGAGAGAGAGGTAGGTGTGGGGTGGAGAGGATGTGGAGGTGTGGGGGTGGGAGACAGATGTGGGGGCATAAGAGATAGGGGGGTATGGGGACTCGCAAGGCCGCCAACACTGGGCAAAGCCATCTGCAGCCCTGAGTGCTGGCACCTTTTTTTTTTTTTTTTTTTACAAAAAAGCAGTACACACACACACACACACACACACACACACACACACACACATTACGTTTAGCTACAGCAGTGGTCAAAGTGTGATGTTACTAGAGGGTACTACTCTTTTTTTTCACATCCACATAATTGCTACTGTTTTATTTACAAACCTGCCATTCTGCTTTCTTTCTAAAGAGAAGGGGATTTTAGAAAGCATCTTCCCTCCCCATTGTCACATCATAAATATTGCTTAAATCATTTTTTTAATATACAGTCCAAAGATCCTTTCCTCAATGCTTGATAAATGTATATTTCTTTAAAGTCAGGCACAGTACCTATACTTTTCTTAAGCCACTTCAACCACTGGTAAAAATAAATAAACTGTGATAAACTTAAACTGAATATTGTTTGGTAATGTCCCCCTCTGCGCCCCCCCCCCCCCCCCCAAAAAAAAAGTTTTGCTGTTTTCAAATAATACTAAGACAGGCATGTACATCAGACACTTTTTAATATATAAAGAATCAAGATATTTTGCCTCACATGTTAGCCTGTGATTCAGAACATCAATAGGAAAGAAGGTAGAAAACATGTTATAATGTGCTATGTAGTATTCTGTGTGTCTTTGCTGCAGGGTTCAAGGTGTTGCAGATCTCCAAGCTACTATCTGCTTCAAATCTAGGCAACTTCTTGCCATGCATGAAAGCAAACTTTCCTGGCCCTTGATACACATGCCCAGAAGAGCTATCTCACTATTTTGACACGAGTCAAAATTATAGTAGCTGCCGATGTGATTTATTTGCACTAATTTAGGTAGAAGCTAGATAAAATGATGAAATATCAGTCAATTTTTTCCATTGTGTTGACATTTCTATTACATTTTTGAAAGCTCTGTTTTATGAACACAATGAATGAACTTAGATTGTAAGTTCTTCGGGGCAGGGACTCCCTTTCCTATTGTTACTTTCATGTCGGATGCACTTATTCCCACTATGTGTTATATTATTATATCACGTATTACTGCTGTGAAGCGCTATGTACCTGGATCATACTACTGTATATAAATAAAGATATACATACAGCTCAACCCCCTTATAACTCTGTGCTTGGGGTCCAAAGAATCACACCGCGTTATAAGCGGATCGCGTTAGAAATAATGTACAACTGTATGCATTGTGTAATAAAGTATTTAAGACATCAATAATCGTGTTGTAAAGTATTCATAAATCCGAAAATTGGGAGCCACACTTTCATCGTGTTATAAGCGGATTTGCGTTGTAACGGATCACGTTATAACGGGATTGAGCTGTACAAACATACATACATGCAGGATCAAACAAAGAAAATTATTTTAAAGTAATTAATGTTATGATAAAGTATTATTATTTGTAAAAAAAAAAAAAATAACAAGAATGTGAATCAAAAATTAACCACCAATGATTTTCATAACATGCAGTATCAGAGATTTTGCGACAAAGTATAGTAAAAAAAATCCCACGTGGGGAATCTTTTTTATATACATGTAGCCCCTTATGTATTCAATAATTTTAGCAAACTTAGGCCTGGGACATAGTAAGTCCAAGCTCGCTGAGGCGGGCTGAGCCGCGCTGAGCAGATGCACAAACCCCCTGCATCTGTCATCAGCGCGGCTATAGTTTCCCCCTCCGCATGCGCGCTGATGCGTGCGGAGGCTCTGAAACTTTGCCGAGACAGGCAAATTTCAAATTTGTCGCTCGGGAAAACGATGTGAGCGGTCACGTGACCGCTCACATCCAATGGGAGCGAGGGACTAGCCCCGCCTCCCGCTCTGCCTCCTGGCATGCCTCCACTCCGCCTCTGCTCAGCCCCGCCCCGCCCCCAGAGCGCGCTCACTGCCTCACCTGCAAAGACAGGAAAAAGCTCCATTTTGAGCAGGCGAGGCACAGCAGGAGCGCGGCTCAGCGCGGCTGGAATGTCTATGTCCCAGGCCTAATGAAGCATTGCTTAATATTATTTTCTCTGTAATTTACTTTAAGAAATGAACACTCAAAATGATATATATTTTTAATTTATTTTACAGACCAATAAACATATTTCTTTGGCCGTACAGTATGTGTACAGGATTTTGTTTTATTTTTATGTCTCGAAATACATTTCTTTAAGTTGACAGAATGATATCCAGGTTTGAAGCTCTTCCATAGCATTCCACCCTTTGCTTTCTTAAGATTGAAAATTAAGTTATATCAAATCAGACCCTAGGAAGATTGCAACACATGATATTGCTCCCTGAATGTGCAGCTCCAATCCGGCCGAGCACCTTTTTCTTGGGTCAGTGTGAAGCTTGAGTTAGCTACCCACTGTTTCTTTCCTGATCATATTAACAACAGAGCTAATCCACTTCCCAGGGCATCCCATGGAGTTACAAGACACTTCATTAACTGCAAAGATTTGGTGCAGTCACATCCTGCAGAGAAATAGAATCCCATATACTGTATAAAGTCTGATACATTTTTTTTTAAATAGCCCCGAAAAACTATACTTAAATTTTTTCTTCTATCTATATAAAACTGTTAATTATAAGAGCTAATCCATAAAATGCTTATAGTCTTTTAAATAACTTCCTAATATTGTTGAGCTATATTAGATTGCAGAAAAACTTACAGTACTCTAGACGACACTTTGAAAACTATTCATCGGTTGACCGTGTCTCCTATGTCAGGTGCAAAATATTTTGTTATATGCTCATTTTGGCAATAAGACATTAATAATTGTATAAAGAATACATTAACATTTCCAGACAGAGTCTGGTTCAAGAAGAGTGAAAGAGCTAATCAGGACTCGTTTAGCAACTAAGACATGGAAGGTATAGCAACCTCTTCATTTGGGTTTTCCTTGGTGCAGAGCCAGGCAAAAAGATGTAGAGTAATGTAAGTGAATTAGGCTGTCATTTGTTTATCCAAACTTTACCTATGGGAGTGATCCCAGAGGACTGGAGGAGGGCAGATGTAGTCCACATTCACAAGGGTGGAAAGGAAGATAAGACTAGAGCAACAACAGAGCAGCCTGACTTCACAAGTAGGAACATTCATGGAAACTATGCTGAAGGAAAGAATTTCCGAGTATCTTGTATCAACCTACAAGATCCAACCACGGGAGATCATGTGAAACAACTCTCCTGGATTTTTTTTTAACTGAATTATCAGATCAATAGAGCATAGCAGAGTGGAGCAGGAGATGTGTCATATATAGATTTGATTAAAGTCAGTTTCACATAGGAAATTTGTAAATAAGCTGGTGAGCCTGGGAGGGGATGTAAAACTGTCAGGTAAAAACCAGTCACCTCCTTTTGGGCTGAACGAGTGGCTTAGGGGGCGAATCACTAAGCAGTGATAACTGCTTTAAAGTACGAAAAAAATGTCTTTTAAGACCGATACTGCCTGCTGCGCGATTCACTAAGCAGTGATAACAGTGCTTTATCGGTCGTAAAAGGCATTTTTTTCAGCCAATGCAAAAAAATAAGTCCGATCAGGCAAAAAACGGCAAACGCGCCGTTTTTTGCCAGTCAGCGTGATTCACTAAGCAGTGATAAGTGAATCATACTTTAAAAGCACGCCAGATTTTTGCACCAGCTAAAGGCTGGTGCAAAAGAAATGGAGTCATGAAAAAAATAATTGTTTATGTTTTTATCACCACACAATTAATACAACAGGCCGGCGGGTGTCCCCAGGTGATCCCCGCGGGAGTCCGGGGTCCTCGGGTGATCCCCGCAGGAGTCTGGGGAACCCGCTGGCCTGCGGCACCAATCGTGTGGCCAAAAAAACATAACAGCCAACACTTTGCAATAAATACACCCCTCCCGCCACCTAACACATACACACATACAGTACAATGATGGTCAAAATTACTATTATCCAGATATTATCCAGATATAAAACATTAAGCTGCAGAAATCAAATAAATAAAACTTGCACTAACCCCTGCAGGCTGCCACGATGAAGGCTGTCCTTATCCTCATCACCGTCAATGTCCTCTGTTGCCACAAACAATACAGTCCAATCAAAAACACAATCTAATGTCCCCTAACCTCTTAATCACCTTAGTGGTTATTAACCACTATAGTAATTAAAGGGTTAAACCACCCTCTCCTACTACCCACCCAGGGGCCTAACCACCCTCCCCAGGCAACTACCCCCACCCTTCACCCATTCATTGTTACAGTGGGTACATCATGCCCATATCATGTGGGCCTGATTTACCACTATAGCAAGAAATGGTGAAGGAATAAAAAAACAGACCCAAATAAAACAACATTACATTGTGAAATGAACATATTACTAATGCCAATCAAACAATTGAATGGCACAGTGGGTACATCATGCCCATATAATATGGGCATTATTTAACACTATGCCAGTCAATGGTCAACCTAAAAAAAACAAATCACAAACAAGATCAATGCATTCAAAACAATCTCAAACTAAAAAGAAGTAAACCGAACAAAATTACCACCAATCAATTAATCAAATCCATAATAAAGACCATAATAAACAATTAAAACACCAAAACAAAACCACAAATAAATAAAATAAATATCTAAATAAACTGCATCATTCCAAATCAAAAGTCAAAAAATAATTCAACATTAAAAAGCAAACACCAATAAAAAGCTAGAAATAAACAATTTAAAACACCTGCAAAAATGCCTGAATACTACATCAATATGCAATATACTGTAACTAGCATACAAATTTAAAAACAAAGAACCAATATACATTCTAAATACATACAAGCAAGCATTTGCCAAAACAACCATTGCATCGTACTGAATGTATGTTTGTATAGCCCTTAAGGACCATACATAAATACATTTGGAATAAATGTGTGAGAAAAAAAATGCAATCCCCGAAAAAATAAAATAACTAAAAACCGGTAAAAGAAAAAATAACATACATTCTATTTTTTCCCTTACCTTTAGATGTCTTCACCCTCCGATTCCCATAGTTACCGCAAGCTCTCGAACCAATTCCCGATCCCAAACAGCAACGGGCCACAGGTAAAAAAAATCCAAAGTCCTTTTCTTCTTTCTTTTTCTTCATCTGTAAATTGTAATCCAATTTTGGCTCTTTTGATGTCTTCTTTCTTCTTCTGTATCTTCTTCTTCATCCATTTTCATCCGGCACGCTCTTGTAATTCTATTGGAGGAGGAGGTCCTCCCTCCTCGGCTTCTTACCCGTCAAATGAGGCTGCACAGGCTTTTATAGGCCCGTGATGTCACATTTGAGTGCAAATAGTTTACATGCTTCTGATCGGCTGTGAAAACCATGTGTTTTTTGTTTGTTTTTGTTTTGGTGACATCATGTGAAGGAAGCCAATCAGAATGGCTGTGTTTCCTTTCCCTTTAACATGACATCACCAAAAGCAACATGGCTTCTGTCACATGGTACTTCAGCCAATCAGATTGTGGGAACTAGATCCACAATCTGATTGGTTGTAGTAAACCATGTGACCAATTTAAATCCCCCAGTCACGTGACGTGGGAGCTTTAAAAACACAGGGGATACTGCAGCGTCTCCATGCAGTTCTTACAGGCTGCTTTTTTTTCCCAATCAGCTATCGCGCTTTAGATTTTTAAGCACGATAGCAGGGGGGAAAAAACAGCTCGCGCGATCAAGCATGTTTTTGTCCGCACCTACTCAAATGCGCTTCATTTCTTAGTGAATCCCGCGTCTGGCTTCATTTTTTATCGTGGGATTACAAATTTCCCAATCGGGTGCAAACGCTCACTGCTTAGTGAATCGCCCCCTTAGTGAGTAAAGGCCCTGACTGCAAATAAATACACAGAGTTTGAAGAAGGGGAACCTGGTTCAAATCTTGGTGTCAGCTCCATGTGACCATGCACAAGTCACCTTACCTCCTTGTGCTTCAGGGCAGGGATTCATGCCTGCAAAAATTCTATGTATAGCACTGCATACACTATTAGCTATACAAGGAAACAAATATATTAAAAGAAAGGGAGAGTAATCAGTAGCATACCAACGTGCACTGTAACTTCAGGGAGGAGTGGTTCAGTGAATAAAGACAATGGCTGTGACATGTTTGAGAGGTTTAATATAGGTGACTGATTTATTTTTACAAACATCAGACACCTATGTACAGTAGCAGAGTCCTCCGCCTTACCTGTTAGTACTTCGCTGGTGACCGGATGGCCACGCTGCAGCCTGGGACCAGGCCACAGGACCGTGAGACATTGTGTGAGACCCTCCGGCTGGAGATCACACAGAGGAGGATAAAGACCCTTAGGAGAGATGGGATTTTTGTAGGAGGCCCCGCTACTGGCGTACCCAGGCAGGTACCCAACATGCACCTACATCTACAGGGGGTAGCGCTACCTCACATTTGTGTGGGATTGCTGGGACAGGAAACCAGGGGTTATTGGTGGCACGGCATCCTCCGTACTTTGGGGGAACCACCACATATTGGGTCACTGTGTTATGCTGTGGGTACCGTTTATTGTGTTATCTGTGTTTAGTATGTGTACAGTAAAGCCTAGTTATGTACATATGTGGGGTGTATTACTCATTACTGCATATTGGTTCCTTTGAGGGGTTATCCCGCTAACGCTGGGATCCTTCATAGGTGGAGGCGCTGCACTGCAAGGAGAAAGAGCTCATCACAGATTCCCAGAGGCGGAGGCTTAGCCGTCCTGTGAGCAGACAGGTACAGCAGCACACGTAGTTGCCCGCGTAGTTCCCTTAGGCATAGGGAAAGGGGTCTACACCTATAATTGGGTGCACGGTGTGTTTGAAAATCAAGCGTTTCCTCTACCCTTAGCCCTCTCTGGCATTATCAGCTAGCACATGGAAATAAAGGAGCGGGAGAGAGAGGGAGATCTGCCTGAGCAAACTCTTGTTTAAGTGACATCAGACAAAGCAGTGTATTTTGAGGAAATTAAACCCCTCTCTAGTCTCAGCTCATCATGTTTACAAACTGACAAACATTATTTTAAAATACTTTTGATTTTGATAACAAATGTTCCATCACTCAGATATAACTTATCACTGTGATTAGTATATACGGATTACGGGAGGTGGTGCCTCTTTAGATGATTTTAACTAGTGTTATTTTGGATGATTTAAAAATTGTTGTCCAATGTTGTCCCGCACGAGGACCGAAACGTTGGATAAGATGTCTTGTTAATACAAATTTCTTTTGACCACTTACCTGGAGTGCTGCCTCTGATATTCGTCTTCAAACGGTATCGTATTGCCTATTCTATACCATACAGGATTTGCACCCTCATTGTTTCAACCAGACGGAGTGCCTATTGTTCTGCACCATCTACTATATCTATATATACAGGAAAATCTCATGTCTGAAGAGAGGGCATTTGCTCCCTCCTTTAGTAATTACATGCAATTAACACTAATACCAATGTATAATTAGGTAATGTGATCCCTGGTGGAAATAGAATCTTAAGGAGCAGGAAACTCTCCCTATATTTTACCCATAGGAAAAGATAATCTACATGCTGGCAGGTTGTAAATGTCACTGTAATTAGTCAGACATATAATTGACATGTGGGTAACAGAGTTGTGTGGCGTTTTGAGAAGTATTAAAACCGCAATTGAAGGCAAGAGGGCAATGTTTTAAATGACATTCGTTAACAGAACTGATGAAAGTCAAAGTGCCTTGCTGAGGTGACATGGACATTGGTCAAGCTGCGGTTTTTAAACCTCATTTCTAACTTGGATAAGAGGACTGAAACCCCCCCACAATGTTCTCCTTACTCACGCTACTTAAAGCTGCAGTTCAAGCTCCCGTTTTTTTTTTTTTGTTTTTTTTTACATCAATAGTTTCATGTGTGCAATCTCTACTTACCTAAAGAACTGCATAGCTGCCGGTCAATTCGTTCTCCGTCTATTGATCGGTGAAGTTTGGCGACATCTTTAGATCTGGAGAATGTAAATGGTTGCTATAGGAACAAACATGCTTGTTAAAATAGAATACAAGAAAATTGGTCTTTCAAAGTTGTTGTTTTTAAAACAGAAAATGCTAAAAGTATTTTTTCTTACTACAGAACTGATTTATTTAAAAAAAAAACACACATGCAGGATATTGCTTGAACTGCAGCTTTAAAAAAACAAGACTGGATTGACCACATCTCCTGAGTTTAACTTACGAGGCGTAAGAGGTTGAGCATGTATTTCATACAGATGTAACCGTGATTTCACACGCTAGCACATAGCAACGTGACATTCACAACGCACCAGCGGGAGAAACGGCCATTCTTACTCAGCTATGCATGAGAAAGGGTGGGGCTAACATGCTATTTCACCTGTTGAGCACGCCAGTAGGGGCAATGACCTTTCTTACATCTATATATTTGGTTGCACTTGAAGTTAATTTACACCAAGTGATCTTGAGCAACGAAGTATCACAAACAGATCTGTTGGGGTGTTCCAAACAGCAGACTATACTGCTCTGAAATCTGTAATGTGTTGCACTTAGTAATATAATGTTACATACAACCTGCAGCATGTCACAGACTGCGGCACAAAGTTAGAAGGCGGCCATTTTGTTAGGCACACAATCAGGATTGTTACAGATTTATAACAGGAGCACTAAACAATTGCTAGCTTAGGTAAGAAAGTAGAATGATACATCGTCACACGCCGGCCTGTGGTATTAATACTGTATGCAAAAAAATAAAATATAGTTTTATGTGGGTGTACAGGGGGCGGGTTGTGTTTTGGTGGTTATTACATATTAAAATTTATATTTTAATACTAGTGTATATGAGCAGGGGGTCTCCGGAGCAGAACCTTGTTAATTTGAGGTCCGGGGACCACCTGTTTCCCGAGATACAAGCCCCGTTATGGGGTGCCGGTATCTCCTATGCATGTAAAGGTCCCGTATCACGTGACCGGGACATTTCAATGCATAGTAGATACCGGCACCCCATAACGGGGCTTGTATCTCGGAAGGCAGGAGGTTCCCGGACCTCAAATCAACGTGGTTCTTCTCCGGGGACCCCCTGCTCACGTACACTAGTAATAAAATGTACATTTAAAAATATTTTTTTCTGCCAAGAATTGCGAAGAGAGAGGCAGCTCTCTCTGTCTGCAGCAGATAGAACTCGCCAGGTGAGCCCTTTTCGGAGGGGTGATCATCTTGGCACCGGCTACTCGCCATTTTTGGAAATGCTGCTATCACTGATATTTGGGGCTTTTTGCATACTGTAATAGTAACGCTGCCAAAAATGGCGATTTAAAAACTCTGGCGATTTTTTTTATTGTACTTTACTGCATGAGGCCCAAAGGAGGCAACAACCACCACCACACTATGATCCCTTATTGGTAAAAAAACTGAGACTTATCTCCCCTCGATCAAAGAACTTCAGTCCTTATTCTCATATTTCTTATAATTATTATTTTTTTGTCATAATAAACTTCAAACAATAACAACCACAACAATATACACAACACAGGGCAGGGTGGGTGGGAATTGCTGCAGGGCGTGGACTGAACACTGACCATGCACAGCTGCCCTAAAATAACCTCCCCTCCCCCACCGTCCCCAAACCACATCCCCCCCCTCGTCACCCAAAGGCGGGGGGTGGGGGAGAGGCTAAGGAGCAAAACAAGGTAAGAGTGGAGCCTGGCTCCTCGGTCATGGTGCCCCTTCACATAGGGCTCAAGTCAGCTTTTTAGCAGGAGTAGAGCAACATAGAAAATGTTTTATTTTAGCAATATGGGAAGAAATGAAGTGGAGTGCACTATGATCTTGCAAATGACAATTTATTTAGCTAAAGAAATCCAATGTTTAGGTTGCAACGTGCAATCTTTATCAAGGTGAGGGCTTGCAAACGAAACGTTGGATTTCTTTGGCAAAATAAATTGTCATTTGCAAGACCGTAGCGCCCTCCTCTTCATTTGTTCCTGTATACTATTCTATGGGGCAGTCTAGGAAAGGCTCCTCTTGAGCAGGAGCACCGGCATTATTAATTGCTTTATTTTGGAATCAGGTGTGCCTGGCGAACGCTGACTTTGTTACCTGGTATTTTAGCAGTGTACGGCTATATAGTGCCTGCGCTGCACGCGAGCCTGCGAGGCTGGCGGCGCGTACAGCCGAGTTCCCTGGTCTGCAGTGAGCTGCAGGGGGAAAGACAGGGGGGGGGGGCATGACGGGGGAGTGACGGGGGGCGCAGCCGAGTTGTCACCCGGCAGGTTCACCCTCATTGGCCGAACCACCGGGGGCGTGGCCTAGCGCTCCGTCGCTACTTCTACTCACAATTTTAATGTGAGTCTGAAAAATGCACCGTGCAGTGCAGCGGCCCCCCCTCGTTGAGGGGTGGCCCTTGTCCCCGCAGTGCCCGCCATAGCGAGCGCTGCAGTAGCCAGTGGGGACCAAGCCTTACAGAGAAAGAAGCGGCAAGACTTAGCAATAGCATTAAGGTGAGAGGAGAACAAAAGAGTCCAATATGACACCTAAACATCAGGCTTGAGGAAATGGATGGATTGTAGTGTTACTTACTGTGATGTCATATGGCACAATGGGGCTTCATTTAGGTGTGATAATGAACTGCTCTGGCTCTCTAAAAGACTTAAATGGCAAAAAAATATTTTGTTTAATTACTTATTGGAAGGCTATCTAAACGTACTGTATATAGTATAAAGGCGCTGGCATGTCCCTCACTAACAGCATACACTGCACCAGTCAATCTAGCTGGATCGAAATTTAAAACAAAAACCCTAATGCTTATGTAGCCATGTTTTAAAAATGGTATACAGTTCTCTCTCATGCTGGCAGTAAACCTGGTAAGTATACAGGATTGCCAGCATCAATCATGGAGGTTTGCCCTCACAACCTGGTGAGGTGTCATATGTACATGAGGGGAGTTGTAACAGACCTTGTGTGCATTGTTAGTGACACAGAAGGTGGAGCTATTCCCTTGATATATAAGACACAGCACTGCCCAAAGTTAGTGTGGAAGTCTATGTTCAAGGTCAAGTGTGTTAACTAAGAGTTCAAGAGAGTGGTGCTACAGCAAGTAGTCAGGCCTGCAGCAGTAAGGCAGGCAGGGCCTACACTGTGTCCAGGGACCTGGAACAGGTGGTGATCCCCCTGAGGGGAGAGGTGATCCAACTCCATTGGTAGGGCAGATCTTCTGAAAGGAGAGTGCTGTACAAGATGAGCGGCTAAGTTGTTTGCTGCGATGGGCAGTCTGCCTAGACCATCAATAAAGATGCCCTTATTCACAAGAACCCCCATGTGTGAGTGTGAAGTTACACCACAGAGGAAGGCACCACAGAGGAGTTCCTCATCAGAACCATCTCCTTGCAGATGCAGAGATCCTGATGAGGTGGAGGCGCTGCACTGTATGTAGGTAGGACTCACGCACACTACCTCAGCTGCCTGTCTGGGTTGACATTCCCCAAACACCATCATGCGGGAGACTCAGGAGTCCTGTTGCCAACAGGTGCACCACCAGACACGACCGTGTAATGGGGACCGGTTAGACCACAGGGGCCAATGTGAGATTGGGTGGGTCAGGAAGGTCCAGAAAAATCGCTACATTTGGAGGCGCTGCTGAAATACCTGTCAACAGGACAGGCTTTTGCTAGGCACACTGGGAAACAGGAGAGTGTATGCTGCCAGTCAGTGCTGTGTTTGGGACGGAGCCTAGGGGTAGTCAGGGGACTGATGGAGTTGTCAGTCCGCAGGGATGACCTGGGAGCCTGGAAGGAGTTGGGGGTCTGGAGACAGGGCTATAGCTGTTCTAGTCACCTTGAGGCAGCTAGTTGGTAGGATGCCTAAAGGGATAGCCTGTTAACATGGTCAGGAATCCTGGACAGGGTCTGCGCTAGGCTGACCAACAGTAGGTAGACGCCCCAGTACTGCATGGAGAAGCCAGAGTACTCTAGCCCATTCCAGACCACTTACCGCTGAGAGCACAAACTGGAGAGAAAGGAGAGACACAGCATACACAGAAAGAGTGAGCCTAGCCTGAGGTAGTGCAACACAAGTCAGACCTACATTAGGTACACAAGGTGGTGCATCGGGCAATCTTTATTGTATCGGTATGGCAGCTGCCCCGCAAAGAGGAGCTCCATGTACAAAAACAGCATACACAGTAAACAAATGGCGACCGCAAGAATGGAGGATCCGCGTGGCGCGGAAGGTCCAAGATGGCGGACGGAGGCAGATGGAGGGAGCGCACGTGGTGTGCGTTCCACTGAAGAGCAAGCTACCGAAGTGTCTTTGGCGAGCATGCTGTGGAGTGGCGCTAAGGCTGTGGCCGCGCCGTTTTGGTCCTGCCCAGGACTGCGGGGTAATGCCCTGGAGGACAGTATGGAGGACATTGTGGTGGTGTGTGGTGGAAAGGGAGAATCTGCTTGCCAGACGGCGAGCGCTACACAAAAATCGACCTCAATTGCTATTGTGAGTGGCCGGGTGAATCAAGATGGCGGTTCCCGCTTCCCTGGGAGACCGCGTGGGCTGAGTACAGAAAATTCTGCAAATGCTAAAGTTGCATAAAGTTGGCCGGGAGTGGTGCCAAAAGGAAAACCCCACCCTGCTGGGGGGTATGGCGCAAAAGCTGGGGCCATGCCCTCATGGACAGTAACAAGTTCAGCCCCAGTGCTGGGTCACCCTGTGACCTTGTGGGATCCTCCCCAAATCTCAACCAGGGGGAGTGGTTTCCAGCTTTGTCAAATGAGGATGGAGCTAGCGGAGGGAGGAGTTACCAAACCAGCCCCTGCCCTTCAGTTGCGAGGAGCTGACATACTAGGAAGACCACTGCAAAAAGTGTCTCCTGTTAGCAACAAGGCTGGCAAAGCAAACGAAGAAACGGACATCTCTGCCCATCCCTATTCGGCTCCAGGAGGCTTCCTGGTGCTCACGGCGGGTGGGAAAGAGACTGTAAAATGCCTGTGTATGCAGTGCAGGCTGCCGGGTGGTGGGGTCAGTACCACGTCCAGATGCCCTCAATGTGGCATCCATTACTTATGGGCCGTACAACCTTTTGTGCCCGGACAGACCGTGGAGGCGGGAGTGGACACAGCCATGCTGACAGCTGAAGCCCCGCGTGCGGCCAGGAAAGAACCAGTTGATCCCGGAGCATGGGGATCGCTCCTTATGATAAAAACGGAGCCTGAGGAGAAAGGGACATGTACGCGAGGTGAGAGCCGAGAACCTCACCATCGGTCCCCGACGGGAGTGCCACGCCCTGAATCAGAGTTCGACTCCTCGGACGAGGAACAGGCGACTCCGACTACGGTGGTGACGCGCCTACCGGCGGACCACTACAGCGGTGCTGGGAAAGAACCGTCACTTACCTGTGTGGCGGCGGAGCGGAGTCTCGTGTCGCCAGTGCAGAGACAACCTGAGAGGCGGAGTCCCACGGCCATGGTGACTGGCGGAGTGAATGGTGGAGAAGGAACCATCCCGAGCCGACGGAGCGGTAAGCGACATCCTTGCCCTCCCCAGGCGCCGGTGGTGGCAACAGCGGAGAAAGGCCTCGTCCAGGCACGAGCGGAGCGGAGAGCAGAACCATCACTTCCGGCGGCGGACATCATTCTGGAGGAAGAGGTTCCGGTGGGGAACCCAAAGCAAGATGGTGGCGGCTAGTCCCGCGAGATCCATGACATCACTTCCGGTGGGCACAGTGGAGCCGGATGGAAGATGGCGGCATCCTCGCAACCAAGTAGCTGTACTAGATCGCCTGGATCCGGGAGGAGCTGGCAGGCCCTGCGGAAGCCTGGGAGCAGCAAGACGGGAGAACCGGAAGGCCAGTCCGATGGCACCGGGCAAGGTAGCGAAGAGATGCGGGTCGTAGCCCTGCGGATGCCGGCAGTATTTCCCTATGCCCAACCCCCGGCCATAGTTAAAGCCCCTGCCCCTATCACTTTTTCCTACGGGTCCCAGTCAAGCCAAGGATTGTCTGGGTAGTCCCGAGCCACTTGAGATGAAAGGACTGGGGAGAACTTGGACTATGGTGAATGTTTTACGTTGGATGACGTGTCGGGTGGGGGAAGATACATGCGACAGGTGTCCTGTTCGAGTGATTGCCCTAGTACTATCCGTGTTAAGGTCACCAGTAGGCCCAAAAGGTTAGGGTCCAATTTCCGATCGACCGGTACCTCAGGGATATCCTCAGGGGGAGAGCAGGAGGATGGTGAGCGTGCTGTGGCAGTACCAGAGAATGCTGGAGAGAGAGAGAACAGGTGGTGGGCGCCCAAATTCGAAGGGTACGAGGCCTGGCTGGACCGCACTAGATTCATTTTAAGAAGAGAGGGGATAGTTGATTACTGGTGGGGAGTAGGTCAATTCAGCAAAGAGGAACAGCTGGAAGAACTTAGGCTAAGGTGGCATGACATCAATACGGGGGTAGTGGATCCCAAGGGGACAGCCAGATTCAGGGACCTCGTAGCACCTGATAAACCCTTGTCGTAGGTGCTGCCAGGCAAGGCAGGCAACGCTAGATTAATTAGGACAAGCAGGGCTGAGAGGGCCATAGTGAAAAAGTACAAGAAGTCCCACGGGTTGGAGTACCCTTATGTCCCTGAACCATTAATGCAGGAGATAGAGGACCGGAGGCATGGATGGTTACGGGAAACTATAGAGGAATATATCCTGACCAAGGGGGGCGGGTATTCTGCTCACAAGACGGAGGAGAGAATTTCTCAATTAATGAGGGTATGGAGCATTGGGCGCAATGTGTACATGCATAGGGTAGAATACAGGCCGGAGAATGGATTACCCAGGGAATACAGTGTGACGGTCAAGGGTAGCGCTGGCCGGGAAGTAAAGAAGCCAGATCCCAGGCACTATTATTAGGAAGATACTGGGACATACTCTTCAGGAGCAGTGCGGTCTGCTGGTCAGCAGGCACTGGTTAAGTTATGTTATTATGTGAAATATGAGAACTGTATATATGAAAATTTGATCATGTGTATTGTTATGTTTTGCAGTGCTGCCTGGAGGAAGATCTGACAAATTTAGGTCCCAGATGGGTCATTGGAATTCACCGGGGGGAGAATGAAGCCATGTTTTAAAAATGGTATACAGTTCTCTCTCATGCTGGCAGTAAACCTGGTAAGTATACAGGATTGCCAGCATCAATCATGGAGGTTTGCCCTCACAACCTGGTGAGGTGTCATATGTACATGAGGGGAGTGGTAACAGACCTTGTGTCCATTGTTAGTGACACAGGAGGTGGAGCTATTCCCTTGGTATATAAGACACAGCACTGCCCAAAGTTAGTGTGGAAGTCTATGCTCATGGTCAAGTGTTTTAACTAAGAGTTCAAGAGAGTGGTGCTACAGCAAATAATCAGGCCTGCAGCAGTAAGGCTGGCAGGGCCTACACTGTGTCCAGGGACCTGGCACAGGTGGTGATCCCCCTGAGGGGAGAGGTGATCCAACTCCATTGGGAGGGCAGATCTTCTGAAAGGAGAGTGCTGTACAAGATGAGCGGCTAAGTTGTTTGCTGCGAGGGGAAGTCTGCCTAGACCATCAATAAAGATGCCCTTATTCACAAGAACCCCCATGTGTGAGTGTGGTTACTCCACAGAGGAAGGCACCACAGAGGAGTTCCTCATCAGAACCATCTCCTTGCGGACACAGAGATCCTGATGAGGTGGAGGTGCTGCACTGTATGTAGATAGAACTCATGCACACTACCTCAGCTGCCTGTCTGGGTTGACATTCCACAAACACCATCATGCGGGAGACTCAGGAGTCCTGTTGCAACAGGTGCACCACCAGACACGACCATGTAATGGGGACCGGTTAGACCACAGGGGCCAATGGGAGATTGGGTGGGTCAGGAAGGTCCAGACAAAACCGCTACACTTCGAACACACCAACAAGCTGCATATGCCTCTGCACTTAGGGGTAAATGCTACAGCCGAGGTGGGCAACCCTATCGCCATTCGCCACTTGTGGCGAATTGGCAGGCTAAGTGTGGCGAATTTAATATTGATCTATTCTATCCCTACCTTCCCCCTCAAAGAACTCAGTTCTGTGTCCTGCACAGCCTAGATGTGCAGACCCCATGCGGAGAAGCACTCCGTGTCAATCTGCCTCCCTCACCTTCATGGCGCCGCATCAG